>NW_027616744.1:0-197000 GCF_964187855.1 Myxine glutinosa
CCAACACAAGTGCGAAAAGTGGTTTTTCAACACTAACACAAGTGCGAAAAGTGGTTTTTCAACACTAACACAAGTGCGAAAAGTGGTTTTTCAACACTAATACAAGTGCAAAACTGGTTTCCTGCACCTACACAAGTGCGAAATGTGGTTTTTCAACACTAATACAAGTGCGAAAAGTGGTTTTTCAGCACTAACACAAGTGCGAAAAGTGTTTTTTCCACACTAATACAAGTGCAAAAGTGGTTTCCTGCACCTACACAAGTGCGAAATGTGGTTTTTCAACACTAACACAAGTGCGAAAAGTGGTTTTTCAGCACTAACACAAGTGCGAAAAGTGTTTTTTCCACACTAATACAAGTGCAAAAGTGGTTTCCTGCACCTACACAAGTGCGAAATGTGGTTTTTCAACACTAACACAAGTGCGAAAAGTGGTTTTTCAGCACTAACACAAGTGCGAAAAGTGTTTTTTCCACACTAATACAAGTGCAAAAGTGGTTTCCTGCACCTACATAAGTGCGAAATGTGGTTTTTCAACACTAAAACAAGTGCGAAAAGTGGTTTTTCAACACTAACACAAGTGCGAAAAGTGGTTTTTCCACACTAATACAAGTGCAAAAGTGGTTTCCTGCACCAACACAAGTGCGAAAAGTGGTTTTTCAACACTAACACAAGTGCGAAAAGTGGTTTTTCAACACTATCACAAGTGCAAAAAGTGTTTTTTCCACACTAATACAAGTGCAAAAGTGGTTTCCTGCACCAACACAAGAGCCAAAAGTGGTTTTTCAAGACTAACACAAGTGCGAAAAGTGGTTTTTCAACAATAACACAAGTGCGAAAAGTGGTTTTTCCACACTAATACAAGTGCAAAAGTGGTTTCCTGCACCAACACAAGTGCGAAAAGTGGTTTTTCAACACTAACACAAGTGCGAAAAGTGGTTTTTCAAAACTATCACAAGTGCAAAAAGTGTTTTTTCCACACTAATGCAAGTGCAAAATTGGTTTCCTGCACCAACACAAGTGCGAAAAGTGGTTTTTCAACACTAACACAAGTGCGAAAAGTGGTTTTTCAACACTAACACAAGTGCGAAAAGTGGTTTTTTCCACACTAATACAAGTGCAAAAGTGGTTTCCTGCACCAACACAAGTGCGAAAAGTGGTTTTTCAACACTAACACAAGTGCGAAAAGGGGTTTATCAACACTAACACAAGTGCGAAAAGTGGTTTTTCAACACTAACACAAGTGTGAAAAATGGTTTTTCCACACTAATACAAGTGCAAAAGTGGTTTCCTGGACCAACATAAGTGCGAAAAGTGGTTTTTCAACACTAACACAAGTGCGAAAAGTGGTTTTTCAACACTAACACAAGTGCGAAAAGTGGTTTTTCAACACTAACACAAGTGCGAAAAGTGGTTTTTCAGCACTAACACAAGTGCGAAAAGTGTTTTTTCCACACTAATACAAGTGTAAAAGTGGTTTCCTGCACCTACATAAGTGCGAAATGTGGGTTTTCAACACTAACACAAGTGCGAAAAGTGGTTTTTCAACACTAAAACAAGTGCGAAAAGTGGTTTTTCAACACTAACACAAGTGCGAAAAGTGGTTTTTCCACACTAATACAAGTGCAAAAGTGGTTTCCTGCACCAACACAAGTGCGAAAAGTGGTTTTTCAACACTAACACAAGTGCGAAAAGTGGTTTTTCAACACTAACCCAATTGCGAAAAGTGGTTTTTCCACACTAATACAAGTGCAAAAGTGGTTTCCTGCACCAACACAAGTGCGAAAAGTGGTTTTTCAACACTAACACAAGTGCGAAAAGTGGTTTTTCAACACTAACACAAGTGCGAAAAGTGGTTTTACCACACTAATACAAGTGCAAAAGTGGTTTCCTGCACCAACACAAGTGCGAAAAGTAGTTTTCAACACGAACACAAATGCGAAAAGTGGTTTTTCAACACTATCACAAGTGCAAAAAGTGTTTTTTCAAGACTAACACAAGTGCGAAAAGTGGTTTTTCAACACTAACACAAGTGCGAAAAGTGGTTTTTCCACACTAATACAAGTGCAAAAGTGGTTTCCTGCACCAACACAAGTGCGAAAAGTAGTTTTCAACACTAACACAAGTGCGAAAAGTGGTTTTTCAACACTATCACAAGTGCAAAAAGTGTTTTTTCCACACTAATACGAGTGCAAAAGTGGTTTCCTGCACCAACACAAGTGCGAAAAGTGGTTTTTCAACACTAACACAAGTGCGAAAAGTGGTTTTTCAACACTATCACAAGTGCAAAAAGTGTTTTTTCCACACTAATACAAGTGCAAAAGTGGTTTCCTGCACCAACACAAGTGCGAAAAGTGGTTTTTCAACACTAACACAAGTGCGAAAAGTGGTTTTTCAACACTAACACAAGTGCGAAAAGTGGTTTTTCAACACTAATACAAGTGCAAAGGTGGTTTCCTGCACCTACACAAGTGCGAAATGTGGTTTTTCAACACTAACACAAGTGCGAAAAGTGGTTTTTCAGCACTAACACAAGTGCGAAAAGTGTTTTTTCCACACTAATACAAGTGCAAAAGTGGTTTCCTGCACCGACACAAGTGCGAAATGTGGTTTTTCAACACTAACACAAGTGCGAAAAGTGGTTTTTCAGCACTAACACAAGTGCGAAAAGTGTTTTTTCCACACTAATACAAGTGCAAAAGTGGTTTCCTGCACCTGCATAAGTGCGAAATGTGGTTTTTCAACACTAACACAAGTGCGAAAAGTTGTTTTTCAACACTAAAACAAGTGCGAAAAGTGGTTTTTCAACACTAACACAAGTGCGAAAAGTGGTTTTTCCACACTAATACAAGTGCAAAAGTGGTTTCCTGCACCAAAACAAGTGCGTAAAGTGGTTTTTCAACACTAACACAAGTGCGAAAAGTGGTTTTTCAACACTATCACAAGTGCAATAACCTTCCGCTTTTGCGAAGGTAAAAAGTGTTTTTTCCACACTAATACAAGTGCAAAAGTGGTTTCCTGCACCAACACAAGTGCGAAAAGTGGTTTTTCAACACTAACACAAGTGCGAAAAGTGGTTTTTCAACACTAACACAAGTGCGAAAAGTGGTTTTTCAACACTATCACAAGTGCAAAAAGTGTTTTTTCCACACTAATACAAGTGCAAAAGTGGTTTCCTGCACCAACACAAGAGCCAAAAGTGGTTTTTCAAGACTAACACAAGTGCGAAAAGTGGTTTTTCAACACTAACACAAGTGCGAAAAGTGGGTTTTCCACACTAATACAAGTGCAAAAGTGGTTTCCTGCACCAACACAAGTGCGAAAAGTGGTTTTTCAACACTAACACAAGTGCGAAAAGTGGTTTTTCAAAACTATCACAAGTGCAAAAAGTGTTTTTTCCACACTAATGCAAGTGCAAAATTGGTTTCCTGCACCAACACAAGTGCGAAAAGTGGTTTTTCAACACTAACACAAGTGCGAAAAGTGGTTTTTCAACACTAACACAAGTGCGAAAAGTGGTTTTTTCCACACTAATACAAGTGCAAAAGTGGTTTCCTGCACCAACACAAGTGCGAAAAGTGGTTTTTCAACACTAACACAAGTGCGAAAAGGGGTTTATCAACACTAACACAAGTGCGAAAAGTGGTTTTTCAACACTAACACAAGTGTGAAAAATGGTTTTTCCACACTAATACAAGTGCAAAAGTGGTTTCCTGGACCAACATAAGTGCGAAAAGTGGTTTATCAACACTAACACAAGTGCGAAAAGTGGTTTTTCAACACTAACACAAGTGCGAAAAGTATTTTTTCCACACTAATACAAGTGCAAAAGTGGTTTCCTGCACAAACACAAGTGCGAAAAGTGGTTTTTCAACACTAACACAAGTGCGAAAAGTGGTTTTTCAACACTAACACAAGTGCGAAAAGTATTTTTTCCACACTAATACAAGTGCAAAAGTGGTTTCCTGCACCAACACAAGGGCGAAAAGTGGTTTTTCAACACTAACACAAGTGCGAAATGGGGTTTTTCAACACTAACACAAGTGCGAAAAGTGGTTTTTCAACACTAACACAAGTACGAAAAGTGGTTTTTTCCACACTAATGCAAGTGCAAAAGTGGTTTCCTGCACCAACACAAGTGTGAAAAGTGGTTTTTCAACACTAACACAAGTGCGAAAAGTGTTTTTTCAACACTATCACAAGTGCAAAGAGTGTTTTTTCCACACTAATACGAGTGCAAAAGTGGTTTCCTGCACCAACACAAGTGCGAAAAGTGGTTTTTCAACACTAACACAAGTGCGAAAAGTGGTTTTTCAACACTAATACAAGTGCGAAAAGTGGTTTTTCCACACTAATACAAGTGCAAAAGTGGTTTCCTGCACCAACACAAGTGCGAAAAGTGGTTTTTCAACACTAACACAAGTGCAAAAAGTGTTTTTTCCACACTAATACAAGTGCTAAAGTGGTTTCCTGGACCAACATAAGTGCGAAAAGTGGTTTTTCAACACTAACACAAGTGCGAAAAGTGGTTTTTCAACACTAACACAAGTGCGAAAAGTATTTTTTCCACACTAATACAAGTGCAAAAGTGGTTTCCTGCACCAACACAAGTGCGAAAAGTGGTTTTTCAACACTAACACAAGTGCGAAAAGTGTTTTTTCAACAATAACACAAGTGCGAAAAGTGTTTTTTCCACACTAATACAAGTGCAAAAGTGGTTTCCTGCACAAACACAAGTGCGAAAAGTGGTTTTTCAACACTAACACAAGTGTGAAAAGTGGTTTTTCAACACTAACACAAGTGCGAAAAGTATTTTTTCCACACTAATACAAGTGCAAAAGTGGTTTCCTGCACCAACACAAGGGCGAAAAGTGGTTTTTCAACACTAACACAAGTGCGAAATGTGGTTTTTCAACACTAACACAAGTGCGAAAAGTGGTTTTTCAACACTAACACAAGTACGAAAAGTGGTTTTCCACACTAATACAAGTGCAAAAGTGGTTTCCTGCACCAACACAAGTGTGAAAAGTGGTTTTTCAACACTAACACAAGTGCGAAAAGTGGTTTTTCCACACTAATACAAGTGCAAAAGTGGTTTCCTGCACCAAAACAAGTGCGAAAAGTGGTTTTTCAACACTAACAGAAGTGCGAAAAGTGGTTTTTCAACACTATCACAAGTGCAAAAAGTGTTTTTTCCACACTAATACAAGTGCAAAAGTGGTTTCCTGCACAAACACAAGTGCGAAAAGTGGTTTTTCAACACTAACACAAGTGCGAAAAGTGGTTTTTCAACACTAACACAAGTGTGAAAAGTGGTTTTTCAACACTATCACAAGTGCAAAAAGTGTTTTTTCAAAAAACTAATACAAGTGCAAAAGTGGTTTCCTGCACCAACACAAGAGCCAAAAGTGGTTTTTCAAGTCTAACACAAGTGCGAAAAGTGGTTTTTCAACACTAACACAAGTGCGAAAAGTGGTTTTTCCACACTAATACAAGTGCAAAAGTGGTTTCCTGCACCAACACAAGTGCGAAAAGTGGTTTTTCAACACTAACACAAGTGCGAAAAGTGGTTTTTCAAAACTATCACAAGTGCAAAAAGTGTTTTTTCCACACTAATGCAAGTGCAAAATTGGTTTCCTGCACCAACACAAGTGCGAAAAGTGGTTTTTCAACACTAACACAAGTGCGAAAAGTGGTTTTTCAACACTAACACAAGTGCGAAAAGTGGTTTTTTCCACACTAATACAAGTGCAAAAGTGGTTTCCTGCACCAACACAAGTGCGAAAAGTGGTTTTTCAACACTAACACAAGTGCGAAAAGGGGTTTATCAACACTAACACAAGTGCGAAAAGTGGTTTTTCAACACTAACACAAGTGTGAAAAATGGTTTTTCCACACTAATACAAGTGCAAAAGTGGTTTCCTGGACCAACATAAGTGCGAAAAGTGGTTTTTCAACACTAACACAAGTGCGAAAAGTGGTTTTTCAACACTAACACAAGTGCAAAAAGTATTTTTTCCACACTAATACAAGTGCAAAAGTGGTTTCCTGCACAAACACAAGTGCGAAAAGTGGTTTTTCAACCCTAACACAAGTGCGAAAAGTGGTTTTTCAACACTAACACAAGTGCGAAAAGTATTTTTTCCACACTAATACAAGTGCAAAAGTGGTTTCCTGCACCAACACAAGGGCGAAAAGTGGTTTTTCAACACTAACACAAGTGCGAAATGGGGTTTTTCAACACTAACACAAGTGCGAAAAGTGGTTTTTCAACACTAACACAAGTACGAAAAGTGGTTTTTTCCACACTAATGCAAGTGCAAAAGTGGTTTCCTGCACCAACACAAGTGTGAAAAGTGGTTTTTCAACACTAACACAAGTGCGAAAAGTGGTTTTTCAACACTATCACAAGTGCAAAGAGTGTTTTTTCCACACTAATACGAGTGCAAAAGTGGTTTCCTGCACCAACACAAGTGCGAAAAGTGGTTTTTCAACACTAACACAAGTGCGAAAAGTGGTTTTTCAACACTAATACAAGTGCGAAAAGTGGTTTTGCCACACTAATACAAGTGCAAAAGTGGTTTCCTGCACCAACACAAGTGCGAAAAGTGGTTTTTCAACAATAACACAAGTGCAAAAAGTGTTTTTTCCACACTAATACAAGTGCTAAAGTGGTTTCCTGGACCAACATAAGTGCGAAAAGTGGTTTTTCAACACTAACACATGTGCGAAAAGTGGTTTTTCAACACTAACACAAGTGCGAAAAGTATTTTTTCCACACTAATACAAGTGCAAAAGTGGTTTCCTGCACCAACACAAGTGCGAAAAGTGGTTTTTCAACACTAACACAAGTGCGAAAAGTGTTTTTTCAACAATAACACAAGTGCGAAAAGTGTTTTTCCACACTAATAGAAGTGCAAAAGTGGTTTCCTGCACAAACACAAGTGCGAAAAGTGGTTTTTCAACACTAACACAAGTGTGAAAAGTGGTTTTTCAACACTAACACAAGTGCGAAAAGTATTTTTTCCACACTAATACAAGTGCAAAAGTGGTTTCCTGCACCAACACAAGGGCGAAAAGTGGTTTTTCAACACTAACACAAGTGCGAAATGTGGTTTTTCAACACTAACACAAGTGCAAAAAGTGTTTTTTCCACACTAATACAAGTGCAAAAGTGGTTTCCTGCACCAACACAAGTGCGAAAAGTGGTTTTTCAACACTAACACAAGTGCGAAAAGTGGTTTTTCAACACTAACACAAGTGCGAAAAGTGGTTTTTCAACACTATCACAAGTGCAAAAAGTGTTTTTTCCACACTAATACAAGTGCAAAAGTGGTTTCCTGCACCAACACAAGAGCCAAAAGTGGTTTTTCAAGACTAACACAAGTGCGAAAAGTGGTTTTTCAACAATAACACAAGTGCGAAAAGTGGTTTTTCCACACTAATACAAGTGCAAAAGTGGTTTCCTGCACCAACACAAGTGCGAAAAGTGGTTTTTCAACACTAACACAAGTGCAAAAAGTGGTTTTTCAACACTAACACAAGTGCGAAAAGTGGTTTTTCAACACTAACACAAGTGCGAAAAGTGGTTTTTCAGCACTAACACAAGTGCGAAAAGTGTTTTTTCCACACTAATACAAGTGTAAAAGTGGTTTCCTGCACCTACATAAGTGCGAAATGTGGTTTTTCAACACTAACACAAGTGCGAAAAGTGGTTTTTCAACACTAAAACAAGTGCGAAAAGTGGTTTTTCAACACTAACATAAGTGCGAAAAGTGGTTTTTCCACACTAATACAAGTGCAAAAGTGGTTTCCTGCACCAACACAAGTGCGAAAAGTGGTTTTTCAACACTAACACAAGTGCGAAAAGTGGTTTTTCAACACTATCACAAGTGCAAAAAGTGTTTTTTCCACACTAATACAAGTGCAAAAGTGGTTTCCTGCACCAACACAAGAGCCAAAAGTGGTTTTTCAAGCCTAACACAAGTGCGAAAAGTGGTTTTTCAACAATAACACAAGTGCGAAAAGTGGTTTTTCCACACTAATACAAGTGCAAAAGTGGTTTCCTGCACCAACACAAGTGCGAAAAGTGGTTTTTCAACACTAACACAAGTGCGAAAAGTGGTTTTTCAAAACTATCACAAGTGCAAAAAGTGTTTTTTCCACACTAATGCAAGTGCAAAATTGGTTTCCTGCACCAACACAAGTGCGAAAAGTGGTTTTTCAACACTAACACAAGTGCGAAAAGTGGTTTTTCAACACTAACACAAGTGCGAAAAGTGGTTTTTTCCACACTAATACAAGTGCAAAAGTGGTTTATCAACACTAACACAAGTGCGAAAAGTGGTTTTTCAACACTAACACAAGTGTGAAAAATGGTTTTTCCACACTAATACAAGTGCAAAAGTGGTTTCCTGGACCAACATAAGTGCGAAAAGTGGTTTTTCAACACTAACACAAGTGCGAAAAGTGGTTTTTCAACACTAACACAAGTGCGAAAAGTGGTTTTTCAGCACTAACACAAGTGCGAAAAGTGTTTTTTCCACACTAATACAAGTGTAAAAGTGGTTTCCTGCACCTACATAAGTGCGAAATGTGGTTTTTCAACACTAACACAAGTGCGAAAAGTGGTTTTTCAACACTAAAACAAGTGCGAAAAGTGGTTTTTCAACACTAACACAAGTGCGAAAAGTGGTTTTTCCACACTAATACAAGTGCAAAAGTGGTTTCCTGCACCAACACAAGTGCGAAAAGTGGTTTTTCAACACTAACACAAGTGCGAAAAGTGGTTTTTCAACACTATCACAAGTGCAAAAAGTGTTTTTTCCACACTAATACAAGTGCAAAAGTGGTTTCCTGCACCAACACAAGTGCAAAAAGTGGTTTTTCAACACTAACACAAGTGCGAAAAGTGGTTTTTCAACACTAACACAAGTGCGAAAAGTAGTTTTTCAACACTATCACAAGTGCAAAAAGTGTTTTTTCCACACTAATACAAGTGCAAAAGTGGTTTCCTGCACCAACACAAGAGCCAAAAGTGGTTTTTCAAGACTAACACAAGTGCGAAAAGTTGTTTTTCAACACTAACACAAGTGCGAAAAGTGGTTTTTCCACACTAATACAAGTGCAAAAGTGGTTTCCTGCACCAACACAAGTGCGAAAAGTGGTTTTTCAACACTAACCCAATTGCGAAAAGTGGTTTTTCCACACTAATACAAGTGCAAAAGTGGTTTCCTGCACCAACACAAGTGCGAAAAGTGGTTTTTCAACACTAACACAAGTGCGAAAAGTGGTTTTTCAACACTATCACAAGTGCAAAAAGTGGTTTTTCCACACTAATACAAGTGCAAAAGTGGTTTCCTGCACCAACACAAGTGCGAAAAGTGGTTTTTCAACACTAACACAAGTGCGAAAAGTGGTTTTTCAACACTAACACAAGTGCGAAAAGTGGTTTTACCACACTAATACAAGTGCAAAAGTGGTTTCCTGCACCAACACAAGTGCGAAAAGTAGTTTTCAACACGAACACAAATGCGAAAAGTGGTTTTTCAACACTATCACAAGTGCAAAAAGTGTTTTTTCAAGACTAACACAAGTGCGAAAAGTGGTTTTTCAACACTAACACAAGTGCGAAAAGTGGTTTTTCCACACTAATACAAGTGCAAAAGTGGTTTCCTGCACCAACACAAGTGCGAAAAGTAGTTTTCAACACTAACACAAGTGCGAAAAGTGGTTTTTCAACACTATCACAAGTGCAAAAAGTGTTTTTTCCACACTAATACGAGTGCAAAAGTGGTTTCCTGCACCAACACAAGTGCGAAAAGTGGTTTTTCAACACTAACACAAGTGCGAAAAGTGGTTTTTCAACACTATCACAAGTGCAAAAAGTGTTTTTTCCACACTAATACAAGTGCAAAAGTGGTTTCCTGCACCAACACAAGTGCGAAAAGTGGTTTTTCAACACTAACACAAGTGCGAAAAGTGGTTTTTCAACACTAACACAAGTGCGAAAAGTGGTTTTTCAACACTAATACAAGTGCAAAGGTGGTTTCCTGCACCTACACAAGTGCGAAATGTGGTTTTTCAACACTAACACAAGTGCGAAAAGTGGTTTTTCAGCACTAACACAAGTGCGAAAAGTGTTTTTTCCACACTAATACAAGTGCAAAAGTGGTTTCCTGCACCTGCATAAGTGCGAAATGTGGTTTTTCAACACTAACACAAGTGCGAAAAGTTGTTTTTCAACACTAAAACAAGTGCGAAAAGTGGTTTTTCAACACTAACACAAGTGCGAAAAGTGGTTTTTCCACACTAATACAAGTGCAAAAGTGGTTTCCTGCACCAAAACAAGTGCGTAAAGTGGTTTTTCAACACTAACACAAGTGCGAAAAGTGGTTTTTCAACACTATCACAAGTGCAATAACCTTCCGCTTTTGCGAAGGTAAAAAGTGTTTTTTCCACACTAATACAAGTGCAAAAGTGGTTTCCTGCACCAACACAAGTGCGAAAAGTGGTTTTTCAACACTAACACAAGTGCGAAAAGTGGTTTTTCAACACTAACACAAGTGCGAAAAGTGGTTTTTCAACACTATCACAAGTGCAAAAAGTGTTTTTTCCACACTAATACAAGTGCAAAAGTGGTTTCCTGCACCAACACAAGAGCCAAAAGTGGTTTTTCAAGACTAACACAAGTGCGAAAAGTGGTTTTTCAACACTAACACAAGTGCGAAAAGTGGGTTTTCCACACTAATACAAGTGCAAAAGTGGTTTCCTGCACCAACACACGTGCGAAAAGTGGTTTTTCAACACTAACACAAGTGCGAAAAGTGGTTTTTCAACACTAACACAAGTGCGAAAAGTGGTTTTTTCCACACTAATACAAGTGCAAAAGTGGTTTCCTGCACCAACACAAGTGCGAAAAGTGGTTTTTCAACACTAACACAAGTGCGAAAAGGGGTTTATCAACACTAACACAAGTGCGAAAAGTGGTTTTTCAACACTAACACAAGTGTGAAAAATGGTTTTTCCACACTAATACAAGTGCAAAAGTGGTTTCCTGGACCAACATAAGTGCGAAAAGTGGTTTATCAACACTAACACAAGTGCGAAAAGTGGTTTTTCAACACTAACACAAGTGCGAAAAGTATTTTTTCCACACTAATACTAGTGCAAAAGTGGTTTCCTGCACAAACACAAGTGCGAAAAGTGGTTTTTCAACACTAACACAAGTGCGAAAAGTGGTTTTTCAACACTAACACAAGTGCGAAAAGTATTTTTTCCACACTAATACAAGTGCAAAAGTGGTTTCCTGCACCAACACAAGGGCGAAAAGTGGTTTTTCAACACTAACACAAGTGCGAAATGGGGTTTTTCAACACTAACACAAGTGCGAAAAGTGGTTTTTCAACACTAACACAAGTACGAAAAGTGGTTTTTTCCACACTAATGCAAGTGCAAAAGTGGTTTCCTGCACCAACACAAGTGTGAAAAGTGGTTTTTCAACACTAACACAAGTGCGAAAAGTGGTTTTTCAACACTATCACAAGTGCAAAGAGTGTTTTTTCCACACTAATACGAGTGCAAAAGTGGTTTCCTGCACCAACACAAGTGCGAAAAGTGGTTTTTCAACACTAACACAAGTGCGAAAAGTGGTTTTTCAACACTAATACAAGTGCGAAAAGTGGTTTTTCCACACTAATACAAGTGCAAAAGTGGTTTCCTGCACCAACACAAGTGCGAAAAGTGGTTTTTCAACACTAACACAAGTGCAAAAAGTGTTTTTTCCACACTAATACAAGTGCTAAAGTGGTTTCCTGGACCAACATAAGTGCGAAAAGTGGTTTTTCCATACTAACACAAGTGCGAAAAGTGGTTTTTCAACACTAACACAAGTGCGAAAAGTATTTTTTCCACACTAATACAAGTGCAAAAGTGGTTTCCTGCACCAACACAAGTGCGAAAAGTGGTTTTTCAACACTAACACAAGTGCGAAAAGTGTTTTTTCAACAATAACACAAGTGCGAAAAGTGTTTTTTCCACACTAATACAAGTGCAAAAGTGGTTTCCTGCACAAACACAAGTGCGAAAAGTGGTTTTTCAACACTAACACAAGTGTGAAAAGTGGTTTTTCAACACTAACACAAGTGCGAAAAGTATTTTTTCCACACTAATACAAGTGCAAAAGTGGTTTCCTGCACCAACACAAGGGCGAAAAGTGGTTTTTCAACATTAACACAAGTGCGAAATGTGGTTTTTCAACACTAACACAAGTGCGAAAAGTGGTTTTTCAACACTAACACAAGTACGAAAAGTGGTTTTCCACACTAATACAAGTGCAAAAGTGGTTTCCTGCACCAACACAAGTGTGAAAAGTGGTTTTTCAACACTAACACAAGTGCGAAAAGTGGTTTTTCCACACTAATACAAGTGCAAAAGTGGTTTCCTGCACCAAAACAAGTGCGAAAAGTGGTTTTTCAACACTAACAGAAGTGCGAAAAGTGGTTTTTCAACACTATCACAAGTGCAAAAAGTGTTTTTTCCACACTAATACAAGTGCAAAAGTGGTTTCCTGCACCAACACAAGTGCGAAAAGTGGTTTTTCAACACTAACACAAGTGCGAAAAGTGGTTTTTCAACACTAACACAAGTGTGAAAAGTGGTTTTTCAACACTATCACAAGTGCAAAAAGTGTTTTTTCAAAAAACTAATACAAGTGCAAAAGTGGTTTCCTGCACCAACACAAGAGCCAAAAGTGGTTTTTCAAGCCTAACACAAGTGCGAAAAGTGGTTTTTCAACACTAACACAAGTGCGAAAAGTGGTTTTTCCACACTAATACAAGTGCAAAAGTGGTTTCCTGCACCAACACAAGTGCGAAAAGTGGTTTTTCAACACTAACACAAGTGCGAAAAGTGGTTTTTCAACACTACCACAAGTGCAAAAAGTGTTTTTTCCACACTAATACAAGTGCAAAAGTGGTTTCCTGCACCAACACAAGTGCAAAAAGTGGTTTTTCAACACTAACACAAGTGCGAAAAGTGGTTTTTCAACACTAACACAAGTGCGAAAAGTAGTTTTTCAACACTATCACAAGTGCAAAAAGTGTTTTTTCCACACTAATACAAGTGCAAAAGTGGTTTCCTGCACCAACACAAGTGCGAAAAGTGGTTTTTCAACACTAACACAAGTGCGAAAAGTGGTTTTTCAACACTAACACAAGTGTGAAAAGTGGTTTTTCAACACTATCACAAGTGCAAAAAGTGTTTTTTCAAAAAACTAATACAAGTGCAAAAGTGGTTTCCTGCACCAACACAAGAGCCAAAAGTGGTTTTTCAAGACTAACACAAGTGCGAAAAGTGGTTTTTCAACACTAACACAAGTGCGAAAAGTGGTTTTTCCACACTAATACAAGTGCAAAAGTGGTTTCCTGCACCAACACAAGTGCGAAAAGTGGTTTTTCAACACTAACACAAGTGCGAAAAGTGGTTTTTCAACACTATCACAAGTGCAAAAAGTGTTTTTTCCACACTAATACAAGTGCAAAAGTGGTTTCCTGCACCAACACAAGTGCAAAAAGTGGTTTTTCAACACTAACACAAGTGCGAAAAGTGGTTTTTCAACACTAACACAAGTGCGAAAAGTAGTTTTTCAACACTATCACAAGTGCAAAAAGTGTTTTTTCCACACTAATACAAGTGCAAAAGTGGTTTCCTGCACCAACACAAGAGCCAAAAGTGGTTTTTCAAGACTAACACAAGTGCGAAAAGTTGTTTTTCAACACTAACACAAGTGCGAAAAGTGGTTTTTCCACACTAATACAAGTGCAAAAGTGGTTTCCTGCACCAACACAAGTGCGAAAAGTGGTTTTTCAACACTAACCCAATTGCGAAAAGTGGTTTTTCCACACTAATACAAGTGCAAAAGTGGTTTCCTGCACCAACACAAGTGCGAAAAGTGGTTTTTCAACACTAACACAAGTGCGAAAAGTGGTTTTTCAACACTATCACAAGTGCAAAAAGTGGTTTTTCCACACTAATACAAGTGCAAAAGTGGTTTCCTGCACCAACACAAGTGCGAAAAGTGGTTTTTCAACACTAACACAAGTGCGAAAAGTGGTTTTTCAACACTAACACAAGTGCGAAAAGTGGTTTTACCACACTAATACAAGTGCAAAAGTGGTTTCCTGCACCAACACAAGTGCGAAAAGTAGTTTTAAACACGAACACAAATGCGAAAAGTGGTTTTTCAACACTATCACAAGTGCAAAAAGTGTTTTTTCAAGACTAACACAAGTGCGAAAAGTGGTTTTTCAACACTAACACAAGTGCGAAAAGTGGTTTTTCAACACTAACACAAGTGCGAAAAGTAGTTTTTCAACACTATCACAAGTGCAAAAAGTGTTTTTTCCACACTAATACAAGTGCAAAAGTGGTTTCCTGCACCAACACAAGAGCCAAAAGTGGTTTTTCAAGACTAACACAAGTGCGAAAAGTTGTTTTTCAACACTAACACAAGTGCGAAAAGTGGTTTTTCCACACTAATACAAGTGCAAAAGTGGTTTCCTGCACCAACACAAGTGCGAAAAGTGGTTTTTCAACACTAACCCAATTGCGAAAAGTGGTTTTTCCACACTAATACAAGTGCAAAAGTGGTTTCCTGCACCAACACAAGTGCGAAAAGTGGTTTTTCAACACTAACACAAGTGCGAAAAGTGGTTTTTCAACACTATCACAAGTGCAAAAAGTGGTTTTTCCACACTAATACAAGTGCAAAAGTGGTTTCCTGCACCAACACAAGTGCGAAAAGTGGTTTTTCAACACTAACACAAGTGCGAAAAGTGGTTTTTCAACACTAACACAAGTGCGAAAAGTGGTTTTACCACACTAATACAAGTGCAAAAGTGGTTTCCTGCACCAACACAAGTGCGAAAAGTAGTTTTCAACACGAACACAAATGCGAAAAGTGGTTTTTCAACACTATCACAAGTGCAAAAAGTGTTTTTTCAAGACTAACACAAGTGCGAAAAGTGGTTTTTCAACACTAACACAAGTGCGAAAAGTGGTTTTTCCACACTAATACAAGTGCAAAAGTGGTTTCCTGCACCAACACAAGTGCGAAAAGTAGTTTTCAACACTAACACAAGTGCGAAAAGTGGTTTTTCAACACTATCACAAGTGCAAAAAGTGTTTTTTCCACACTAATACGAGTGCAAAAGTGGTTTCCTGCACCAACACAAGTGCGAAAAGTGGTTTTTCAACACTAACACAAGTGCGAAAAGTGGTTTTTCAACACTATCACAAGTGCAAAAAGTGTTTTTTCCACACTAATACAAGTGCAAAAGTGGTTTCCTGCACCAACACAAGTGCGAAAAGTGGTTTTTCAACACTAACACAAGTGCGAAAAGTGGTTTTTCAACACTAACACAAGTGCGAAAAGTGGTTTTTCAACACTAATACAAGTGCAAAGGTGGTTTCCTGCACCTACACAAGTGCGAAATGTGGTTTTTCAACACTAACACAAGTGCGAAAAGTGGTTTTTCAGCACTAACACAAGTGCGAAAAGTGTTTTTTCCACACTAATACAAGTGCAAAAGTGGTTTCCTGCACCGACACAAGTGCGAAATGTGGTTTTTCAACACTAACACAAGTGCGAAAAGTGGTTTTTCAGCACTAACACAAGTGCGAAAAGTGTTTTTTCCACACTAATACAAGTGCAAAAGTGGTTTCCTGCACCTGCATAAGTGCGAAATGTGGTTTTTCAACACTAACACAAGTGCGAAAAGTTGTTTTTCAACACTAAAACAAGTGCGAAAAGTGGTTTTTCAACACTAACACAAGTGCGAAAAGTGGTTTTTCCACACTAATACAAGTGCAAAAGTGGTTTCCTGCACCAAAACAAGTGCGTAAAGTGGTTTTTCAACACTAACACAAGTGCGAAAAGTGGTTTATCAACACTATCACAAGTGCAATAACCTTCCGCTTTTGCGAAGGTAAAAAGTGTTTTTTCCACACTAATACAAGTGCAAAAGTGGTTTCCTGCACCAACACAAGTGCGAAAAGTGGTTTTTCAACACTAACACAAGTGCGAAAAGTGGTTTTTCAACACTAACACAAGTGCGAAAAGTGGTTTTTCAACACTATCACAAGTGCAAAAAGTGTTTTTTCCACACTAATACAAGTGCAAAAGTGGTTTCCTGCACCAACACAAGTGTGAAAAGTGGTTTTTCAACACTAACACAAGTGCGAAAAGTGGTTTTTCAACACTAACACAAGTGCGAAAAGTGGGTTTTCCACACTAATACAAGTGCAAAAGTGGTTTCCTGCACCAACACAAGTGCGAAAAGTGGTTTTTCAACACTAACACAAGTGCGAAAAGTGGTTTTTCAAAACTATCACAAGTGCAAAAAGTGTTTTTTCCACACTAATGCAAGTGCAAAATTGGTTTCCTGCACCAACACAAGTGCGAAAAGTGGTTTTTCAACACTAACACAAGTGCGAAAAGTGGTTTTTCAACACTAACACAAGTGCGAAAAGTGGTTTTTTCCACACTAATACAAGTGCAAAAGTGGTTTCCTGCACCAACACAAGTGCGAAAAGTGGTTTTTCAACACTAACACAAGTGCGAAAAGGGGTTTATCAACACTAACACAAGTGCGAAAAGTGGTTTTTCAACACTAACACAAGTGTGAAAAATGGTTTTTCCACACTAATACAAGTGCAAAAGTGGTTTCCTGGACCAACATAAGTGCGAAAAGTGGTTTATCAACACTAACACAAGTGCGAAAAGTGGTTTTTCAACACTAACACAAGTGCGAAAAGTATTTTTTCCACACTAATACAAGTGCAAAAGTGGTTTCCTGCACAAACACAAGTGCGAAAAGTGGTTTTTCAACACTAACACAAGTGCGAAAAGTGGTTTTTCAACACTAACACAAGTGCGAAAAGTATTTTTTCCACACTAATACAAGTGCAAAAGTGGTTTCCTGCACCAACACAAGGGCGAAAAGTGGTTTTTCAACACTAACACAAGTGCGAAATGGGGTTTTTCAACACTAACACAAGTGCGAAAAGTGGTTTTTCAACACTAACACAAGTACGAAAAGTGGTTTTTTCCACACTAATGCAAGTGCAAAAGTGGTTTCCTGCACCAACACAAGTGTGAAAAGTGGTTTTTCAACACTAACACAAGTGCGAAAAGTGGTTTTTCAACACTATCACAAGTGCAAAGAGTGTTTTTTCCACACTAATACGAGTGCAAAAGTGGTTTCCTGCACCAACACAAGTGCGAAAAGTGGTTTTTCAACACTAACACAAGTGCGAAAAGTGGTTTTTCAACACTAATACAAGTGCGAAAAGTGGTTTTTCCACACTAATACAAGTGCAAAAGTGGTTTCCTGCACCAACACAAGTGCGAAAAGTGGTTTTTCAACACTAACACAAGTGCAAAAAGTGTTTTTTCCACACTAATACAAGTGCTAAAGTGGTTTCCTGGACCAACATAAGTGCGAAAAGTGGTTTTTCAACACTAACACAAGTGCGAAAAGTGGTTTTTCAACACTAACACAGGTGCGAAAAGTATTTTTTCCACACTAATACAAGTGCAAAAGTGGTTTCCTGCACCAACACAAGTGCGAAAAGTGGTTTTTCAACACTAACACAAGTGCGAAAAGTGTTTTTTCAACAATAACACAAGTGCGAAAAGTGTTTTTTCCACACTAATACAAGTGCAAAAGTGGTTTTCTGCACAAACACAAGTGCGAAAAGTGGTTTTTCAACACTAACACAAGTGTGAAAAGTGGTTTTTCAACACTAACACAAGTGCGAAAAGTATTTTTTCCACACTAATACAAGTGCAAAAGTGGTTTCCTGCACCAACACAAGGGCGAAAAGTGGTTTTTCAACACTAACACAAGTGCGAAATGTGGTTTTTCAACACTAACACAAGTGCGAAAAGTGGTTTTTCAACACTAACACAAGTACGAAAAGTGGTTTTCCACACTAATACAAGTGCAAAAGTGGTTTCCTGCACCAACACAAGTGTGAAAAGTGGTTTTTCAACACTAACACAAGTGCGAAAAGTGGTTTTTCCACACTAATACAAGTGCAAAAGTGGTTTCCTGCACCAAAACAAGTGCGAAAAGTGGTTTTTCAACACTAACAGAAGTGCGAAAAGTGGTTTTTCAACACTTTCACAATTGCAAAAAGTGTTTTTTCCACACTAATACAAGTGCAAAAGTGGTTTCCTGCACCAACACAAGTGCGAAAAGTGGTTTTTCAACACTAACACAAGTGCGAAAAGTGGTTTTTCAACACTAACACAAGTGTGAAAAGTGGTTTTTCAACACTATCACAAGTGCAAAAAGTGTTTTTTCAAAAAACTAATACAAGTGCAAAAGTGGTTTCCTGCACCAACACAAGAGCCAAAAGTGGTTTTTCAAGACTAACACAAGTGCGAAAAGTGGTTTTTCAACACTAACACAAGTGCGAAAAGTGGTTTTTCCACACTAATACAAGCGCAAAAGTGGTTTCCTGCACCAACACAAGTGCGAAAAGTGGTTTTTCAACACTAACACAAGTGCGAAAAGTGGTTTTTCAAAACTATCACAAGTGCAAAAAGTGTTTTTTCCACACTAATGCAAGTGCAAAATTGGTTTCCTGCACCAACACAAGTGCGAAAAGTGGTTTTTCAACACTAACACAAGTGCGAAAAGTGGTTTTTCAACACTAACACAAGTGCGAAAAGTGGTTTTTTCCACACTAATACAAGTGCAAAAGTGGTTTCCTGCACCAACACAAGTGCGAAAAGTGGTTTTTCAACACTAACACAAGTGCGAAAAGGGGTTTATCAACACTAACACAAGTGCGAAAAGTGGTTTTTCAACACTAACACAAGTGTGAAAAATGGTTTTTCCACACTAATACAAGTGCAAAAGTGGTTTCCTGGACCAACATAAGTGCGAAAAGTGGTTTTTTAACACTAACACAAGTGCGAAAAGTGGTTTTTCAACACTAACACAAGTGCAAAAAGTATTTTTTCCACACTAATACAAGTGCAAAAGTGGTTTCCTGCACAAACACAAGTGCGAAAAGTGGTTTTTCAACACTAACACAAGTGCGAAAAGTGGTTTTTCAACACTAACACAAGTGCGAAAAGTATTTTTTCCACACTAATACAAGTGCAAAAGTGGTTTCCTGCACCAACACAAGGGCGAAAAGTGGTTTTTCAACACTAACACAAGTGCGAAATGGGGTTTTTCAACACTAACACAAGTGCGAAAAGTGGTTTTTCAACACTAACACAAGTACGAAAAGTGGTTTTTTCCACACTAATGCAAGTGCAAAAGTGGTTTCCTGCACCAAAACAAGTGTGAAAAGTGGTTTTTCAACACTAACACAAGTGCGAAAAGTGGTTTTTCAACACTATCACAAGTGCAAAGAGTGTTTTTTTCCACACTAATACGAGTGCAAAAGTGGTTTCCTGCACCAACACAAGTGCGAAAAGTGGTTTTTCAACACTAACACAAGTGCGAAAAGTGGTTTTTCAACACTAATACAAGTGCGAAAAGTGGTTTTTCCACACTAATACAAGTGCAAAAGTGGTTTCCTGCACCAACACAAGTGCGAAAAGTGGTTTTTCAACAATAACACAAGTGCAAAAAGTGTTTTTTCCACACTAATACAAGTGCTAAAGTGGTTTCCTGGACCAACATAAGTGCGAAAAGTGGTTTTTCAACACTAACACATGTGCGAAAAGTGGTTTTTCAACACTAACACAAGTGCGAAAAGTATTTTTTCCACACTAATACAAGTGCAAAAGTGGTTTCCTGCACCAACACAAGTGCGAAAAGTGGTTTTTCAACACTAACACAAGTGCGAAAAGTGTTTTTTCAACAATAACACAAGTGCGAAAAGTGTTTTTTCCACACTAATACAAGTGCAAAAGTGGTTTCCTGCACAAACACAAGTGCGAAAAGTGGTTTTTCAACACTAACACAAGTGTGAAAAGTGGTTTTTCAACACTAACACAAGTGCGAAAAGTATTTTTTCCACACTAATACAAGTGCAAAAGTGGTTTCCTGCACCAACACAAGGGCGAAAAGTGGTTTTTCAACACTAACACAAGTGCGAAATGTGGTTTTTCAACACTAACACAAGTGCGAAAAGTGGTTTTTCAACACTAACACAAGTACGAAAAGTGGTTTTTTCCACACTAATACAAGTGCAAAAGTGGTTTCCTGCACCAACACAAGTGTGAAAAGTGGTTTTTCAACACTAACACAAGTGCGAAAAGTGGTTTTTCAACACTATCACAAGTGCAAAAAGTGTTTTTTCCACACTAATACAAGTGCAAAAGTGGTCTCCTGCACCAACAAAAGTGCGAAAAGTGGTTTTTCAACACTAACACAAGTGCGAAAAGTGGTTTTTCAACACTAACACAAGTGTGAAAAGTGTTTTTTCCAAACTAATACAAGTGCAAAAGTGGTTTCCTGCACCAACACAAGTGTGAAAAGTGGTTTTTCAACACTAACACAAGTGCGAAAAGTGGTTTTCAACACTAACACAAGTGCGAAAAGTGTTTTTTCCACACTAATACAAGTGCAAAAGTGGTTTCCTGCACCTACACAAGTGCGAAATGTGGTTTTTCAACACTAACACAAGTGCGAAAAGTGGTTTTTCAACACTAAAACAAGTGCGAAAAGTGGTTTTTCAACACTAACACAAGTGCGAAAAGTGGTTTTTCCACACTAATACAAGTGCAAAAGTGGTTTCCTGCACCAACACAAGTGCGAAAAGTGGTTTTTCACCACTAACACAAGTGCGAAAAGTGGTTTTTCAACACTATCACAAGTGCAAAAAGTGTTTTTTCCACACTAATACAAGTGGAAAAGTGGTTTTCCTGCACCAACACGTGCGAAAAGTGGTTTTTCAACACTAACACAAGTGCAAAAAGTGGTTTTTCAACACTAACACAAGTGCGAAAAGTGGTTTTTCAACACTATCACAAGTGCAAAAAGTGTTTTTTCCACACTAATACAAGTGCAAAAGTGGTTTCCTGCACCAACACAAGTGTGAAAAGTGGTTTTTCAACACTAACACAAGTGCGAAAAGTGGTTTTTCAACACTATCACAAGTGCAAAAAGTGTTTTTTCCACACTAATACAAGTGCAAAAGTGGTTTCCTGCACCAATACAAGTGCGAAAAGTGGTTTTTCAACACTAACACAAGTGCGAAAAGTGGTTTTTCAACACTAACACAAGTGCGAAAAGTGGTTTTCCACACTAATACAAGTGCAAAAGTGGTTTCCTGCACCAACACAAGTGCGAAAAGTGGTTTTTCAACACTATCACAAGTGCAAAAAGTGTTTTTTCCACACTAATACAAGTGCAAAAGTGGTTTCCTGCACCAACACAAGTGTGAAAAGTGGTTTTTCAACACTAACACAAGTGCGAAAAGTGGTTTTTCAACACTATCACAAGTGCAAAAAGTGTTTTTTCCACACTAATACAAGTGCAAAAGTGGTTTCCTGCACCAACACAAGTGCGAAAAGGGGTTTATCAACACTAACACAAGTGCGAAAAGTGGTTTTTCAACACTAACACAAGTGTGAAAAATGGTTTTTCCACACTAATGCAAGTACAAAAGTGGTTTCCTGGACCAACACAAGTGCGAAAAGTGGTTTCCTGCACCAACACAAGTGCGAAAAGTGGTTTTTCAACACTAACACAAGTGCGAAAAGTGGTTTTTCAACACTATCACAAGTGCAAAAAGTGTTTTTTCCACACTAATACAAGTGCAAAAGTGGTTTCCTGCACCAACACAAGTGCAAAAAGTGGTTTTTCAACACTAACACAAGTGCGAAAAGTGGTTTTTCAACACTAACACAAGTGCGAAAAGTAGTTTTTCAACACTATCACAAGTGCAAAAAGTGTTTTTTCCACACTAATACAAGTGCAAAAGTGGTTTCCTGCACCAACACAAGTGCGAAAAGTGGTTTTTCAACACTAACACAAGTGCGAAAAGTGGTTTTTCAACACTAACACAAGTGTGAAAAGTGGTTTTTCAACACTATCACAAGTGCAAAAAGTGTTTTTTCAAAAAACTAATACAAGTGCAAAAGTGGTTTCCTGCACCAACACAAGAGCCAAAAGTGGTTTTTCAAGACTAACACAAGTGCGAAAAGTGGTTTTTCAACACTAACACAAGTGCGAAAAGTGGTTTTTCCACACTAATACAAGTGCAAAAGTGGTTTCCTGCACCAACACAAGTGCGAAAAGTGGTTTTTCAACACTAACACAAGTGCGAAAAGTGGTTTTTCAACACTATCACAAGTGCAAAAAGTGTTTTTTCCACACTAATACAAGTGCAAAAGTGGTTTCCTGCACCAACACAAGTGCAAAAAGTGGTTTTTCAACACTAACACAAGTGCGAAAAGTGGTTTTTCAACACTAACACAAGTGCGAAAAGTAGTTTTTCAACACTATCACAAGTGCAAAAAGTGTTTTTTCCACACTAATACAAGTGCAAAAGTGGTTTCCTGCACCAACACAAGAGCCAAAAGTGGTTTTTCAAGACTAACACAAGTGCGAAAAGTTGTTTTTCAACACTAACACAAGTGCGAAAAGTGGTTTTTCCACACTAATACAAGTGCAAAAGTGGTTTCCTGCACCAACACAAGTGCGAAAAGTGGTTTTTCAACACTAACCAATTGCGAAAAGTGGTTTTTCCACACTAATACAAGTGCAAAAGTGGTTTCCTGCACCAACACAAGTGCGAAAAGTGGTTTTTCAACACTAACACAAGTGCGAAAAGTGGTTTTTCAACACTATCACAAGTGCAAAAAGTGGTTTTTCCACACTAATACAAGTGCAAAAGTGGTTTCCTGCACCAACACAAGTGCGAAAAGTGGTTTTTCAACACTAACACAAGTGCGAAAAGTGGTTTTTCAACACTAACACAAGTGCGAAAAGTGGTTTTACCACACTAATACAAGTGCAAAAGTGGTTTCCTGCACCAACACAAGTGCGAAAAGTAGTTTTCAACACGAACACAAATGCGAAAAGTGGTTTTTCAACACTATCACAAGTGCAAAAAGTGTTTTTTCAAGACTAACACAAGTGCGAAAAGTGGTTTTTCAACACTAACACAAGTGCGAAAAGTGGTTTTTCCACACTAATACAAGTGCAAAAGTGGTTTCCTGCACCAACACAAGTGCGAAAAGTAGTTTTCAACACTAACACAAGTGCGAAAAGTGGTTTTTCAACACTATCACAAGTGCAAAAAGTGTTTTTTCCACACTAATACGAGTGCAAAAGTGGTTTCCTGCACCAACACAAGTGCGAAAAGTGGTTTTTCAACACTAACACAAGTGCGAAAAGTGGTTTTTCAACACTATCACAAGTGCAAAAAGTGTTTTTTCCACACTAATACAAGTGCAAAAGTGGTTTCCTGCACCAACACAAGTGCGAAAAGTGGTTTTTCAACACTAACACAAGTGCGAAAAGTGGTTTTTCAACACTAACACAAGTGCGAAAAGTGGTTTTTCAACACTAATACAAGTGCAAAGGTGGTTTCCTGCACCTACACAAGTGCGAAATGTGGTTTTTCAACACTAACACAAGTGCAAAAAGTGGTTTTTCAGCACTAACACAAGTGCGAAAAGTGTTTTTTCCACACTAATACAAGTGCAAAAGTGGTTTCCTGCACCGACACAAGTGCGAAATGTGGTTTTTCAACACTAACACAAGTGCGAAAAGTGGTTTTTCAGCACTAACACAAGTGCGAAAAGTGTTTTTTCCACACTAATACAAGTGCAAAAGTGGTTTCCTGCACCTGCATAAGTGCGAAATGTGGTTTTTCAACACTAACACAAGTGCGAAAAGTTGTTTTTCAACACTAAAACAAGTGCGAAAAGTGGTTTTTCAACACTAACACAAGTGCGAAAAGTGGTTTTTCCACACTAATACAAGTGCAAAAGTGGTTTCCTGCACCAAAACAAGTGCGTAAAGTGGTTTTTCAACACTAACACAAGTGCGAAAAGTGGTTTTTCAACACTATCACAAGTGCAATAACCTTCCGCTTTTGCGAAGGTAAAAAGTGTTTTTTCCACACTAATACAAGTGCAAAAGTGGTTTCCTGCACCAACACAAGTGCGAAAAGTGGTTTTTCAACACTAACACAAGTGCGAAAAGTGGTTTTTCAACACTAACACAAGTGCGAAAAGTGGTTTTTCAACACTATCACAAGTGCAAAAAGTGTTTTTTCCACACTAATACAAGTGCAAAAGTGGTTTCCTGCACCAACACAAGTGTGAAAAGTGGTTTTTCAACACTAACACAAGTGCGAAAAGTGGTTTTTCAACACTAACACAAGTGCGAAAAGTGGGTTTTCCACACTAATACAAGTGCAAAAGTGGTTTCCTGCACCAACACAAGTGCGAAAAGTGGTTTTTCAACACTAACACAAGTGCGAAAAGTGGTTTTTCAAAACTATCACAAGTGCAAAAAGTGTTTTTTCCACACTAATGCAAGTGCAAAATTGGTTTCTTGCACCAACACAAGTGCGAAAAGTGGTTTTTCAACACTAACACAAGTGCGAAAAGTGGTTTTTCAACACTAACACAAGTGCGAAAAGTGGTTTTTTCCACACTAATACAAGTGCAAAAGTGGTTTCCTGCACCAACACAAGTGCGAAAAGTGGTTTTTCAACACTAACACAAGTGCGAAAAGGGGTTTATCAACACTAACACAAGTGCGAAAAGTGGTTTTTCAACACTAACACAAGTGTGAAAAATGGTTTTTCCACACTAATACAAGTGCAAAAGTGGTTTCCTGGACCAACATAAGTGCGAAAAGTGGTTTATCAACACTAACACAAGTGCGAAAAGTGGTTTTTCAACACTAACACAAGTGCGAAAAGTATTTTTTCCACACTAATACAAGTGCAAAAGTGGTTTCCTGCACAAACACAAGTGCGAAAAGTGGTTTTTCAACACTAACACAAGTGCGAAAAGTGGTTTTTCAACACTAACACAAGTGCGAAAAGTATTTTTTCCACACTAATACAAGTGCAAAAGTGGTTTCCTGCACCAACACAAGGGCGAAAAGTGGTTTTTCAACACTAACACAAGTGCGAAATGGGGTTTTTCAACACTAACACAAGTGCGAAAAGTGGTTTTTCAACACTAACACAAGTACGAAAAGTGGTTTTTTCCACACTAATGCAAGTGCAAAAGTGGTTTCCTGCACCAACACAAGTGTGAAAAGTGGTTTTTCAACACTAACACAAGTGCGAAAAGTGGTTTTTCAACACTATCACAAGTGCAAAGAGTGTTTTTTCCACACTAATACGAGTGCAAAAGTGGTTTCCTGCACCAACACAAGTGCGAAAAGTGGTTTTTCAACACTAACACAAGTGCGAAAAGTGGTTTTTCAACACTAATACAAGTGCGAAAAGTGGTTTTTCCACACTAATACAAGTGCAAAAGTGGTTTCCTGCACCAACACAAGTGCGAAAAGTGGTTTTTCAACACTAACACAAGTGCAAAAAGTGTTTTTTCCACACTAATACAAGTGCTAAAGTGGTTTCCTGGACCAACATAAGTGCGAAAAGTGGTTTTTCAACACTAACACAAGTGCGAAAAGTGGTTTTTCAACACTAACACAAGTGCGAAAAGTATTTTTTCCACACTAATACAAGTGCAAAAGTGGTTTCCTGCACCAACACAAGTGCGAAAAGTGGTTTTTCAACACTAACACAAGTGCGAAAAGTGTTTTTTCAACAATAACACAAGTGCGAAAAGTGTTTTTTCCACACTAATACAAGTGCAAAAGTGGTTTTCTGCACAAACACAAGTGCGAAAAGTGGTTTCTCAACACTAACACAAGTGTGAAAAGTGGTTTTTCAACACTAACACAAGTGCGAAAAGTATTTTTTCCACACTAATACAAGTGCAAAAGTGGTTTCCTGCACCAACACAAGGGCGAAAAGTGGTTTTTCAACACTAACACAAGTGCGAAATGTGGTTTTTCAACACTAACACAAGTGCGAAAAGTGGTTTTTCAACACTAACACAAGTACGAAAAGTGGTTTTCCACACTAATACAAGTGCAAAAGTGGTTTCCTGCACCAACACAAGTGTGAAAAGTGGTTTTTCAACACTAACACAAGTGCGAAAAGTGGTTTTTCCACACTAATACAAGTGCAAAAGTGGTTTCCTGCACCAAAACAAGTGCGAAAAGTGGTTTTTCAACACTAACATAAGTGCGAAAAGTGGTTTTTCAACACTATCACAATTGCAAAAAGTGTTTTTTCCACACTAATACAAGTGCAAAAGTGGTTTCCTGCACCAACACAAGTGCGAAAAGTGGTTTTTCAACACTAACACAAGTGCGAAAAGTGGTTTTTCAACACTAACACAAGTGTGAAAAGTGGTTTTTCAACACTATCACAAGTGCAAAAAGTGTTTTTTCAAAAAACTAATACAAGTGCAAAAGTGGTTTCCTGCACCAACACAAGAGCCAAAAGTGGTTTTTCAAGACTAACACAAGTGCGAAAAGTGGTTTTTCAACACTAACACAAGTGCGAAAAGTGGTTTTTCCACACTAATACAAGTGCAAAAGTGGTTTCCTGCACCAACACAAGTGCGAAAAGTGGTTTTTCAACACTAACACAAGTGCGAAAAGTGGTTTTTCAAAACTATCACAAGTGCAAAAAGTGTTTTTTCCACACTAATGCAAGTGCAAAATTGGTTTCCTGCACCAACACAAGTGCGAAAAGTGGTTTTTCAACACCAACACAAGTGCGAAAAGTGGTTTTTCAACACTAACACAAGTGCGAAAAGTGGTTTTTTCCACACTAATACAAGTGCAAAAGTGGTTTCCTGCACCAACACAAGTGCGAAAAGTGGTTTTTCAACACTAACACAAGTGCGAAAAGGGGTTTATCAACACTAACACAAGTGCGAAAAGTGGTTTTTCAACACTAACACAAGTGTGAAAAATGGTTTTTCCACACTAATACAAGTGCAAAAGTGGTTTCCTGGACCAACATAAGTGCGAAAAGTGGTTTTTCAACACTAACACAAGTGCGAAAAGTGGTTTTTCAACACTAACACAAGTGCAAAAAGTATTTTTTCCACACTAATACAAGTGCAAAAGTGGTTTCCTGCACAAACACAAGTGCGAAAAGTGGTTTTTCAACACTAACACAAGTGCGAAAAGTGGTTTTTCAACACTAACACAAGTGCGAAAAGTATTTTTTCCACACTAATACAAGTGCAAAAGTGGTTTCCTGCACCAACACAAGGGCGAAAAGTGGTTTTTCAACACTAACACAAGTGCGAAATGGGGTTTTTCAACACTAAAACAAGTGCGAAAAGTGGTTTTTCAACACTAACACAAGTACGAAAAGTGGTTTTTTCCACACTAATGCAAGTGCAAAAGTGGTTTCCTGCACCAACACAAGTGTGAAAAGTGGTTTTTCAACACTAACACAAGTGCGAAAAGTGGTTTTTCAACACTATCACAAGTGCAAAGAGTGTTTTTTCCACACTAATACGAGTGCAAAAGTGGTTTCCTGCACCAACACAAGTGCGAAAAGTGGTTTTTCAACACTAACACAAGTGCGAAAAGTGGTTTTTCAACACTAATACAAGTGCGAAAAGTGGTTTTTCCACACTAATACAAGTGCAAAAGTGGTTTCCTGCACCAACACAAGTGCGAAAAGTGGTTTTTCAACAATAACACAAGTGCAAAAAGTGTTTTTTCCACACTAATACAAGTGCTAAAGTGGTTTCCTGGACCAACATAAGTGCGAAAAGTGGTTTTTCAACACTAACACATGTGCGAAAAGTGGTTTTTCAACACTAACACAAGTGCGAAAAGTATTTTTTCCACACTAATACAAGTGCAAAAGTGGTTTCCTGCACCAACACAAGTGCGAAAAGTGGTTTTTCAACACTAACACAAGTGCGAAAAGTGTTTTTTCAACAATAACACAAGTGCGAAAAGTGTTTTTTCCACACTAATACAAGTGCAAAAGTGGTTTCCTGCACAAACACAAGTGCGAAAAGTGGTTTTTCAACACTAACACAAGTGTGAAAAGTGGTTTTTCAACACTAACACAAGTGCGAAAAGTATTTTTTCCACACTAATACAAGTGCAAAAGTGGTTTCCTGCACCAACACAAGGGCGAAAAGTGGTTTTTCAACACTAACACAAGTGCGAAATGTGGTTTTTCAACACTAACACAAGTGCGAAAAGTGGTTTTTCAACACTAACACAAGTACGAAAAGTGGTTTTTTCCACACTAATACAAGTGCAAAAGTGGTTTCCTGCACCAACACAAGTGTGAAAAGTGGTTTTTCAACACTAACACAAGTGCGAAAAGTGGTTTTTCAACACTATCACAAGTGCAAAAAGTGTTTTTTCCACACTAATACAAGTGCAAAAGTGGTCTCCTGCACCAACAAAAGTGCGAAAAGTGGTTTTTCAACACTAACACAAGTGCGAAAAGTGGTTTTTCAACACTAACACAAGTGTGAAAAGTGTTTTTTCCAAACTAATACAAGTGCAAAAGTGGTTTCCTGCACCAACACAAGTGTGAAAAGTGGTTTTTCAACACTAACACAAGTGCGAAAAGTGGTTTTCAACACTAACACAAGTGCGAAAAGTGTTTTTTCCACACTAATACAAGTGCAAAAGTGGTTTCCTGCACCTACACAAGTGCGAAATGTGGTTTTTCAACACTAACACAAGTGCGAAAAGTGGTTTTTCAACACTAAAACAAGTGCGAAAAGTGGTTTTTCAACACTAACACAAGTGCGAAAAGTGGTTTTTCCACACTAATACAAGTGCAAAAGTGGTTTCCTGCACCAACACAAGTGCGAAAAGTGGTTTTTCACCACTAACACAAGTGCGAAAAGTGGTTTTTCAACACTATCACAAGTGCAAAAAGTGTTTTTTCCACACTAATACAAGTGGAAAAGTGGTTTTCCTGCACCAACACGTGCGAAAAGTGGTTTTTCAACACTAACACAAGTGCAAAAAGTGGTTTTTCAACACTAACACAAGTGCGAAAAGTGGTTTTTCAACACTATCACAAGTGCAAAAAGTGTTTTTTCCACACTAATACAAGTGCAAAAGTGGTTTCCTGCACCAACACAAGTGCGAAAAGTGGTTTTTCAACACTAACACAAGTGCGAAAAGTGGTTTTTCAACACTATCACAAGTGCAAAAAGTGTTTTTTCCACACTAATACAAGTGCAAAAGTGGTTTCCTGCACCAATACAAGTGCGAAAAGTGGTTTTTCAACACTAACACAAGTGCGAAAAGTGGTTTTTCAACACTAACACAAGTGCGAAAAGTGGTTTTTCCACACTAATACAAGTGCAAAAGTGGTTTCCTGCACCAACACAAGTGCAAAAAGTGTTTTTTCCACACTAATACAAGTGCAAAAGTGGTTTCCTGCACCAACACAAGAGCCAAAAGTGGTTTTTCAACACTAACACAAGTGCGAAAAGTGGTTTTTCAACACTAATACAAGTGCGAAAAGTGGTTTTTCCACACTAATACAAGTGCAAAAGTGGTTTCCTGGACCAACATAAGTGCGAAAAGTGGTTTTTCAACACTAACACAAGTGCGAAAAGTGGTTTTTCAACACTAACACAAGTGGGAAAAGTATTTTTTCCACACTAATACAAGTGCAAAAGTGGTTTCCTGCACCAACACAAGTGCGAAAAGTGGTTTTTCAACACTAACACAAGTGCGAAAAGTGTTTTTTCAACAATAACACAAGTGCGAAAAGTGTTTTTTCCACACTAATACAAGTGCAAAAGTGGTTTTCTGCACAAACACAAGTGCGAAAAGTGGTTTTTCAACACTAACACAAGTGTGAAAAGTGGTTTTTCAACACTAACACAAGTGCGAAAAGTATTTTTTCCACACTAATACAAGTGCAAAAGTGGTTTCCTGCACCAACACAAGGGCGAAAAGTGGTTTTTCAACACTAACACAAGTGCGAAATGTGGTTTTTCAACACTAACACAAGTGCGAAAAGTGGTTTTTCAACACTAATACAAGTGCAAAAGTGGTTTCCTGCACCAACACAAGTGTGAAAAGTGGTTTTTCAACACTAACACAAGTGCGAAAAGTGGTTTTTCAACACTAACACAAGTGCGAAATGTGGTTTTCAACACTAACACAAGTACGAAAAGTGGTTTTCCACACTAATACAAGTGCAAAAGTGGTTTCCTGCACCAACACAAGTGTGAAAAGTGGTTTTTCAACACTAACACAAGTGCGAAAAGTGGTTTTTCCACACTAATACAAGTGCAAAAGTGGTTTCCTGCACCAAAACAAGTGCGAAAAGTGGTTTTTCAACACTAACAGAAGTGCGAAAAGTGGTTTTTCAACACTATCACAATTGCAAAAAGTGTTTTTTCCACACTAATACAAGTGCGAAAAGTGGTTTTTCAACACTAACACAAGTGTGAAAAGTGGTTTTTCAACACTATCACAAGTGCAAAAAGTGTTTTTTCAAAAAACTAATACAAGTGCAAAAGTGGTTTCCTGCACCAACACAAGAGCCAAAAGTGGTTTTTCAAGACTAACACAAGTGCGAAAAGTGGTTTTTCAACACTAACACAAGTGCGAAAAGTGGTTTTTCCACACTAATACAAGTGCAAAAGTGGTTTCCTGCACCAACACAAGTGCGAAAAGTGGTTTTTCAACACTAACTCAAGTGCGAAAAGTGGTTTTTCAAAACTATCACAAGTGCAAAAAGTGTTTTTTCCACACTAATGCAAGTGCAAAATTGGTTTCCTGCACCAACACAAGTGCGAAAAGTGGTTTTTCAACACTAACACAAGTGCGAAAAGTGGTTTTTCAACACTAACACAAGTGCGAAAAGTGGTTTTTTCCACACTAATACAAGTGCAAAAGTGGTTTCCTGCACCAACACAAGTGCGAAAAGTGGTTTTTCAACACTAACACAAGTGCGAAAAGGGGTTTATCAACACTAACACAAGTGCGAAAAGTGGTGTTTCAACACTAACACAAGTGTGAAAAATGGTTTTTCCACACTAATACAAGTGCAAAAGTGGTTTCCTGGACCAACATAAGTGCGAAAAGTGGTTTTTCAACACTAACACAAGTGCGAAAAGTGGTTTTTCAACACTAACACAAGTGCAAAAAGTATTTTTTCCACACTAATACAAGTGCAAAAGTGGTTTCCTGCACAAACACAAGTGCGAAAAGTGGTTTTTCAACACTAACACAAGTGCGAAAAGTGGTTTTTCAACACTAACACAAGTGCGAAAAGTATTTTTTCCACACTAATACAAGTGCAAAAGTGGTTTCCTGCACCAACACAAGGGCGAAAAGTGGTTTTTCAACACTAACACAAGTGCGAAATGGGGTTTTTCAACACTAACACAAGTGCGAAAAGTGGTTTTTCAACACTAACACAAGTACGAAAAGTGGTTTTTTCCACACTAATGCAAGTGCAAAAGTGGTTTCCTGCACCAACACAAGTGTGAAAAGTGGTTTTTCAACACTAACACAAGTGCGAAAAGTGGTTTTTCAACACTATCACAAGTGCAAAGAGTGTTTTTTCCACACTAATACGAGTGCAAAAGTGGTTTCCTGCACCAACACAAGTGCGAAAAGTGGTTTTTCAACACTAACACAAGTGCGAAAAGTGGTTTTTCAACACTAATACAAGTGCGAAAAGTGGTTTTTCCACACTAATACAAGTGCAAAAGTGGTTTCCTGCACCAACACAAGTGCGAAAAGTGGTTTTTCAACAATAACACAAGTGCAAAAAGTGTTTTTTCCACACTAATACAAGTGCTAAAGTGGTTTCCTGGACCAACATAAGTGCGAAAAGTGGTTTTTCAACACTAACACATGTGCGAAAAGTGGTTTTTCAACACTAACACAAGTGCGAAAAGTATTTTTTCCACACTAATACAAGTGCAAAAGTGGTTTCCTGCACCAACACAAGTGCGAAAAGTGGTTTTTCAACACTAACACAAGTGCGAAAAGTGTTTTTTCAACAATAACACAAGTGCGAAAAGTGTTTTTTCCACACTAATACAAGTGCAAAAGTGGTTTCCTGCACAAACACAAGTGCGAAAAGTGGTTTTTCAACACTAACACAAGTGTGAAAAGTGGTTTTTCAACACTAACACAAGTGCGAAAAGTATTTTTTCCACACTAATACAAGTGCAAAAGTGGTTTCCTGCACCAACACAAGGGCGAAAAGTGGTTTTTCAACACTAACACAAGTGCGAAATGTGGTTTTTCAACACTAACACAAGTGCGAAAAGTGGTTTTTCAACACTAACACAAGTACGAAAAGTGGTTTTTTCCACACTAATACAAGTGCAAAAGTGGTTTCCTGCACCAACACAAGTGTGAAAAGTGGTTTTTCAACACTAACACAAGTGCGAAAAGTGGTTTTTCAACACTATCACAAGTGCAAAAAGTGTTTTTTCCACACTAATACAAGTGCAAAAGTGGTCTCCTGCACCAACAAAAGTGCGAAAAGTGGTTTTTCAACACTAACACAAGTGCGAAAAGTGGTTTTTCAACACTAACACAAGTGTGAAAAGTGTTTTTTCCAAACTAATACAAGTGCAAAAGTGGTTTCCTGCACCAACACAAGTGTGAAAAGTGGTTTTTCAACACTAACACAAGTGCGAAAAGTGGTTTTCAACACTAACACAAGTGCGAAAAGTGTTTTTTCCACACTAATACAAGTGCAAAAGTGGTTTCCTGCACCTACACAAGTGCGAAATGTGGTTTTTCAACACTAACACAAGTGCGAAAAGTGGTTTTTCAACACTAAAACAAGTGCGAAAAGTGGTTTTTCAACACTAACACAAGTGCGAAAAGTGGTTTTTCCACACTAATACAAGTGCAAAAGTGGTTTCCTGCACCAACACAAGTGCGAAAAGTGGTTTTTCACCACTAACACAAGTGCGAAAAGTGGTTTTTCAACACTATCACAAGTGCAAAAAGTGTTTTTTCCACACTAATACAAGTGGAAAAGTGGTTTTCCTGCACCAACACGTGCGAAAAGTGGTTTTTCAACACTAACACAAGTGCAAAAAGTGGTTTTTCAACACTAACACAAGTGCGAAAAGTGGTTTTTCAACACTATCACAAGTGCAAAAAGTGTTTTTTCCACACTAATACAAGTGCAAAAGTGGTTTCCTGCACCAACACAAGTGCGAAAAGTGGTTTTTCAACACTAACACAAGTGCGAAAAGTGGTTTTTCAACACTATCACAAGTGCAAAAAGTGTTTTTTCCACACTAATACAAGTGCAAAAGTGGTTTCCTGCACCAATACAAGTGCGAAAAGTGGTTTTTCAACACTAACACAAGTGCGAAAAGTGGTTTTTCAACACTAACACAAGTGCGAAAAGTGGTTTTTCCACACTAATACAAGTGCAAAAGTGGTTTCCTGCACCAACACAAGTGCAAAAAGTGTTTTTTCCACACTAATACAAGTGCAAAAGTGGTTTCCTGCACCAACACAAGGGCGAAAAGTGGTTTTTCAACACTAACACAAGTGCGAAAAGTGTTTTTTCCACACTAATACAAGTGCAAAAGTGGTCTCCTGCACCAACAAAAGTGCGAAAAGTGGTTTTTCAACACTAACACAAGTGCGAAAAGTGGTTTTTCAACACTAACACAAGTGTGAAAAGTGTTTTTTCCAAACTAATACAAGTGCAAAAGTGGTTTCCTGCACCAACACAAGTGTGAAAAGTGCTTTCCAACAATAACACAAGTGCGAAAAGTGGTTTTTCAACACTAACACAAGTGTGAAAAGTGTTTTTTCCAAACTAATACAAGTGCAAAAGTGGTTTCCTGCACCAACACAAGTGTGAAAAGTAGTTTTCAACACTAACACAAGTGCGAAAAGTGGTTTTTCAACACTATCACAAGTGCAAAAAGTGGTTTTTCAACACTATCACAAGTGCAAAAAGTGTTTTTTCCACACTAATACAAGTGCAAAAGTGGTCTCCTGCACCAACAAAAGTGCGAAAAGTGGTTTTTCAACACTAACACAAGTGCGAAAAGTGGTTTTTCAACACTAACACAAGTGTGAAAAGTGTTTTTTCCAAACTAATACAAGTGCAAAAGTGGTTTCCTGCACCAACACAAGGGCGAAAAGTGGTTTTTCAACACTAACACAAGTGCGAAATGTGGTTTTTCAACACTAACACAAGTGCGAAAAGTGGTTTTTCAACACTAACACAAGTACGAAAAGTGGTTTTTTCCACACTAATACAAGTGCAAAAGTGGTTTCCTGCACCAACACAAGTGTGAAAAGTGGTTTTTCAACACTAACACAAGTGCGAAAAGTGGTTTTTCAACACTATCACAAGTGCAAAAAGTGTTTTTTCCACACTAATACAAGTGCAAAAGTGGTCTCCTGCACCAACAAAAGTGCGAAAAGTGGTTTTTCAACACTAACACAAGTGCGAAAAGTGGTTTTTCAACACTAACACAAGTGTGAAAAGTGTTTTTTCCAAACTAATACAAGTGCAAAAGTGGTTTCCTGCACCAACACAAGTGTGAAAAGTGGTTTTTCAACACTAACACAAGTGCGAAAAGTGGTTTTCAACACTAACACAAGTGCGAAAAGTGTTTTTTCCACACTAATACAAGTGCAAAAGTGGTTTCCTGCACCTACACAAGTGCGAAATGTGGTTTTTCAACACTAACACAAGTGCGAAAAGTGGTTTTTCAACACTAAAACAAGTGCGAAAAGTGGTTTTTCAACACTAACACAAGTGCGAAAAGTGGTTTTTCCACACTAATACAAGTGCAAAAGTGGTTTCCTGCACCAACACAAGTGCGAAAAGTGGTTTTTCACCACTAACACAAGTGCGAAAAGTGGTTTTTCAACACTATCACAAGTGCAAAAAGTGTTTTTTCCACACTAATACAAGTGGAAAAGTGGTTTTCCTGCACCAACACGTGCGAAAAGTGGTTTTTCAACACTAACACAAGTGCAAAAAGTGGTTTTTCAACACTAACACAAGTGCGAAAAGTGGTTTTTCAACACTATCACAAGTGCAAAAAGTGTTTTTTCCACACTAATACAAGTGCAAAAGTGGTTTCCTGCACCAACACAAGTGCGAAAAGTGGTTTTTCAACACTAACACAAGTGCGAAAAGTGGTTTTTCAACACTATCACAAGTGCAAAAAGTGTTTTTTCCACACTAATACAAGTGCAAAAGTGGTTTCCTGCACCAATACAAGTGCGAAAAGTGGTTTTTCAACACTAACACAAGTGCGAAAAGTGGTTTTTCAACACTAACACAAGTGCGAAAAGTGGTTTTTCCACACTAATACAAGTGCAAAAGTGGTTTCCTGCACCAACACAAGTGCAAAAAGTGTTTTTTCCACACTAATACAAGTGCAAAAGTGGTTTCCTGCACCAACACAAGGGCGAAAAGTGGTTTTTCAACACTAACACAAGTGCGAAAAGTGTTTTTTCCACACTAATACAAGTGCAAAAGTGGTCTCCTGCACCAACAAAAGTGCGAAAAGTGGTTTTTCAACACTAACACAAGTGCGAAAAGTGGTTTTTCAACACTAACACAAGTGTGAAAAGTGTTTTTTCCAAACTAATACAAGTGCAAAAGTGGTTTCCTGCACCAACACAAGTGTGAAAAGTGCTTTCCAACAATAACACAAGTGCGAAAAGTGGTTTTTCAACACTAACACAAGTGTGAAAAGTGTTTTTTCCAAACTAATACAAGTGCAAAAGTGGTTTCCTGCACCAACACAAGTGTGAAAAGTAGTTTTCAACACTAACACAAGTGCGAAAAGTGGTTTTTCAACACTATCACAAGTGCAAAAAGTGGTTTTTCAACACTATCACAAGTGCAAAAAGTGTTTTTTCCACACTAATACAAGTGCAAAAGTGGTCTCCTGCACCAACAAAAGTGCGAAAAGTGGTTTTTCAACACTAACACAAGTGCGAAAAGTGGTTTTTCAACACTAACACAAGTGTGAAAAGTGTTTTTTCCAAACTAATACAAGTGCAAAAGTGGTTTCCTGCACCAACACAAGTGTGAAAAGTGGTTTTTCAACACTAACACAAGTGCGAAAAGTGGTTTTCAACACTAACACAAGTGCGAAAAGTGTTTTTTCCACACTAATACAAGTGCAAAAGTGGTTTCCTGCACCTACACAAGTGCGAAATGTGGTTTTTCAACACTAACACAAGTGCGAAAAGTGGTTTTTCAACAATAAAACAAGTGCGGAAAGTGGTTTTTCAACGTTAACACAAGTGCGAAAAGTGGTTTTTCCACACTAATACAAGTGCAAAAGTGGTTTCCTGCACCTACACAAGTGCGAAATGTGGTTTTTCAACACTAACACAAGTGCGAAAAGTGGTTTTTCAACACTAAAACAAGTGCGAAAAGTGGTTTTTCCACACTAATACAAGTGCAAAAGTGGTTTCCTGCACCAACACAAGTGCAAAAAGTGGTTTTTCACCACTAACACAAGTGCGAAAAGTGGTTTTTCAACACTATCACAAGTGCAAAAAGTGTTTTTTCCACACTAATACAAGTGCAAAAGTGGTTTCCTGCACCAACACAAGTGCGAAAAGTGGTTTTTCAACACTATCACAAGTGCAAAAAGTGTTTTTTCCACACTAATACAAGTGCAAAAGTGGTTTCCTGCACCAACACAAGTGCGAAAAGTGGTTTTTCAACACTAACACAAGTGCGAAAATTGGTTTTTCAACACTAACACAAGTGCGAAAAGTGGTTTTTCCACACTAATACAAGTGCAAAAGTGGTTTCCTGCACCAACACAGGTGCAAAAAGTGTTTTTTCCACACTAATACAAGTGCAAAAGTGGTTTCCTGCACCAACACAAGGGCGAAAAGTGGTTTTTCAACACTAACACAAGTGCGAAAAGTGTTTTTTCCACACTAATACAAGTGCAAAAGTGGTATCCTGCACCAACAAAAGTGCGAAAAGTGGTTTTTCAACACTAACACAAGTGCGAAAAGTGGTTTTTCAACACTAACACAAGTGTGAAAAGTGTTTTTTCCAAACTAATACAAGTGCAAAAGTGGTTTCCTGCACCAACACAAGTGTGAAAAGTGGTTTTTCAACAATAACACAAGTGCGAAAAGTGGTTTTTCAACACTAACACAAGTGTGAAAAGTGTTTTTTCCAAACTAATACAAGTGCAAAAGTGGTTTCCTGCACCAACACAAGTGCGAAAAGTGGTTTTTCAACACTAACACAAGTCCGAAAAGTGGTTTTTCAACACTAACACAAGTGCGAAAAGTGGTTTTTCAACACTAATACAAGTGCAAAAGTGGTTTCCTGCACCTACACAAGTGCGAAATGTGGTTTTTCAACACTAACACAAGTGCGAAAAGTGGTTTTTCAGCACTAACACAAGTGTGAAAAGTGTTTTTTCCACACTAATACAAGTGCAAAAGTGGTTTCCTGCACCTACACAAGTGCGAAATGTGGTTTTTCAACACTAACACAAGTGCGAAAAGTGGTTTTTCAGCACTAACACAAGTGCGAAAAGTGTTTTTTCCACACTAATACAAATGCAAAAGTGGTTTCCTGCACCTACATAAGTGCGAAATGTGGTTTTTCAACACTAACACAAGTGCGAAAAGTTGTTTTTCAACACTAAAACAAGTGCGAAAAGTGGTTTTTCAACACTAACACAAGTGCGAAAAGTGGTTTTTCCACACTAATACAAGTGCAAAATTGGTTTCCTGCACCAAAACAAGTGCGAAAAGTGGTTTTTCAACACTAACACAAGTGCGAAAAGTGGTTTTTCAACACTATCACAAGTGCAAAAAGTGGTTTTTCAACACTAACACAAGTGCGAAAAGTGGTTTTTCAAAACTATCACAAGTGCAAAAAGTGTTTTTTCCACACTAATGCAAGTGCAAAATTGGTTTCCTGCACCAACACAAGTGCGAAAAGTGGTTTTTCAACACTAACACAAGTGCGAAAAGTGGTTTTTCAACACTAACACAAGTGCGAAAAGTGGTTTTTTCCACACTAATACAAGTGCAAAAGTGGTTTCCTGCACCAACACAAGTGCGAAAAGTGGTTTTTCAACACTAACACAAGTGCGAAAAGGGGTTTATCAACACTAACACAAGTGCGAAAAGTGGTTTTTCAACACTAACACAAGTGTGAAAAATGGTTTTTCCACACTAATACAAGTGCAAAAGTGGTCTCCTGGACCAACATAAGTGCGAAAAGTGGTTTTTCAACACTAACACAAGTGCGAAAAGTGGTTTTTCAACACTAACACAAGTGCGAAAAGTATTTTTGCCACACTAGTACAAGTGCAAAAGTGGTTTCCTGCACAAACACAAGTGCGAAAAGTGGTTTTTCAACACTAACACAAGTGCGAAAAGTGGTTTTTCAACACTAACACAAGTGCGAAAAGTATTTTTTCCACACTAATACAAGTGCAAAAGTGGTTTCCTGCACCAACACAAGGGCGAAAAGTGGTTTTTCAACACTAACACAAGTGCGAAATGGGGTTTTTCAACACTAACACAAGTGCGAAAAGTGGTTTTTCAACACTAACACAAGTACGAAAAGTGGTTTTTTCCACACTAATGCAAGTGCAAAAGTGGTTTCCTGCACCAACACAAGTGTGAAAAGTGGTTTTTCAACACTAACACAAGTGCGAAAAGTGGTTTTTCAACACTATCACAAGTGCAAAGAGTGTTTTTTCCACACTAATACGAGTGCAAAAGTGGTTTCCTGCACCAACACAAGTGTGAAAAGTGGTTTTTCAACACTAACACAAGTGCGAAAAGTGGTTTTCAACACTAATACAAGTGCGAAAAGTGGTTTTTCCACACTAATACAAGTGCAAAAGTGGTTTCCTGCACCAACACAAGTGCGAAAAGTGGTTTTTCAACAATAACACAAGTGCAAAAAGTGTTTTTTCCACACTAATACAAGTGCTAAAGTGGTTTCCTGGACCAACATAAGTGCGAAAAGTGGTTTTTCAACACTAACACATGTGCGAAAAGTGGTTTTTCAACACTAACACAAGTGCGAAAAGTATTTTTTCCACACTAATACAAGTGCAAAAGTGGTTTCCTGCACCAACACAAGTGCGAAAAGTGGTTTTTCAACACTAACACAAGTGCGAAAAGTGTTTTTTCAACAATAACACAAGTGTGAAAAGTGTTTTTTCCAAACTAATACAAGTGCAAAAGTGGTTTCCTGCACCAACACAAGTGTGAAAAGTGGTTTTTCAACACTAACACAAGTGCGAAAAGTGGTTTTCAACACTAACACAAGTGCGAAAAGTGTTTTTTCCACACTAATACAAGTGCAAAAGTGGTTTCCTGCACCTACACAAGTGCGAAATGTGGTTTTTCAACACTAACACAAGTGCGAAAAGTGGTTTTTCAACACTAAAACAAGTGCGAAAAGTGGTTTTTCAACACTAACACAAGTGCGAAAAGTGGTTTTTCCACACTAATACAAGTGCAAAAGTGGTTTCCTGCACCAACACAAGTGCGAAAAGTGGTTTTTCACCACTAACACAAGTGCGAAAAGTGGTTTTTCAACACTATCACAAGTGCAAAAAGTGTTTTTTCCACACTAATACAAGTGGAAAAGTGGTTTTCCTGCACCAACACGTGCGAAAAGTGGTTTTTCAACACTAACACAAGTGCAAAAAGTGGTTTTTCAACACTAACACAAGTGCGAAAAGTGGTTTTTCAACACTATCACAAGTGCAAAAAGTGTTTTTTCCACACTAATACAAGTGCAAAAGTGGTTTCCTGCACCAACACAAGTGCGAAAAGTGGTTTTTCAACACTAACACAAGTGCGAAAAGTGGTTTTTCAACACTATCACAAGTGCAAAAAGTGTTTTTTCCACACTAATACAAGTGCAAAAGTGGTTTCCTGCACCAATACAAGTGCGAAAAGTGGTTTTTCAACACTAACACAAGTGCGAAAAGTGGTTTTTCAACACTAACACAAGTGCGAAAAGTGGTTTTTCCACACTAATACAAGTGCAAAAGTGGTTTCCTGCACCAACACAAGTGCAAAAAGTGTTTTTTCCACACTAATACAAGTGCAAAAGTGGTTTCCTGCACCAACACAAGGGCGAAAAGTGGTTTTTCAACACTAACACAAGTGCGAAAAGTGTTTTTTCCACACTAATACAAGTGCAAAAGTGGTCTCCTGCACCAACAAAAGTGCGAAAAGTGGTTTTTCAACACTAACACAAGTGCGAAAAGTGGTTTTTCAACACTAACACAAGTGTGAAAAGTGTTTTTTCCAAACTAATACAAGTGCAAAAGTGGTTTCCTGCACCAACACAAGTGTGAAAAGTGCTTTCCAACAATAACACAAGTGCGAAAAGTGGTTTTTCAACACTAACACAAGTGTGAAAAGTGTTTTTTCCAAACTAATACAAGTGCAAAAGTGGTTTCCTGCACCAACACAAGTGTGAAAAGTAGTTTTCAACACTAACACAAGTGCGAAAAGTGGTTTTTCAACACTATCACAAGTGCAAAAAGTGGTTTTTCAACACTATCACAAGTGCAAAAAGTGTTTTTTCCACACTAATACAAGTGCAAAAGTGGTCTCCTGCACCAACAAAAGTGCGAAAAGTGGTTTTTCAACACTAACACAAGTGCGAAAAGTGGTTTTTCAACACTAACACAAGTGTGAAAAGTGTTTTTTCCAAACTAATACAAGTGCAAAAGTGGTTTCCTGCACCAACACAAGTGTGAAAAGTGGTTTTTCAACACTAACACAAGTGCGAAAAGTGGTTTTCAACACTAACACAAGTGCGAAAAGTGTTTTTTCCACACTAATACAAGTGCAAAAGTGGTTTCCTGCACCTACACAAGTGCGAAATGTGGTTTTTCAACACTAACACAAGTGCGAAAAGTGGTTTTTCAACAATAAAACAAGTGCGGAAAGTGGTTTTTCAACGTTAACACAAGTGCGAAAAGTGGTTTTTCCACACTAATACAAGTGCAAAAGTGGTTTCCTGCACCTACACAAGTGCGAAATGTGGTTTTTCAACACTAACACAAGTGCGAAAAGTGGTTTTTCAACACTAAAACAAGTGCGAAAAGTGGTTTTTCCACACTAATACAAGTGCAAAAGTGGTTTCCTGCACCAACACAAGTGCAAAAAGTGGTTTTTCACCACTAACACAAGTGCGAAAAGTGGTTTTTCAACACTATCACAAGTGCAAAAAGTGTTTTTTCCACACTAATACAAGTGCAAAAGTGGTTTCCTGCACCAACACAAGTGCGAAAAGTGGTTTTTCAACACTATCACAAGTGCAAAAAGTGTTTTTTCCACACTAATACAAGTGCAAAAGTGGTTTCCTGCACCAACACAAGTGCGAAAAGTGGTTTTTCAACACTAACACAAGTGCGAAAATTGGTTTTTCAACACTAACACAAGTGCGAAAAGTGGTTTTTCCACACTAATACAAGTGCAAAAGTGGTTTCCTGCACCAACACAGGTGCAAAAAGTGTTTTTTCCACACTAATACAAGTGCAAAAGTGGTTTCCTGCACCAACACAAGGGCGAAAAGTGGTTTTTCAACACTAACACAAGTGCGAAAAGTGTTTTTTCCACACTAATACAAGTGCAAAAGTGGTATCCTGCACCAACAAAAGTGCGAAAAGTGGTTTTTCAACACTAACACAAGTGCGAAAAGTGGTTTTTCAACACTAACACAAGTGTGAAAAGTGTTTTTTCCAAACTAATACAAGTGCAAAAGTGGTTTCCTGCACCAACACAAGTGTGAAAAGTGGTTTTTCAACAATAACACAAGTGCGAAAAGTGGTTTTTCAACACTAACACAAGTGTGAAAAGTGTTTTTTCCAAACTAATACAAGTGCAAAAGTGGTTTCCTGCACCAACACAAGTGCGAAAAGTGGTTTTTCAACACTAACACAAGTCCCAAAAGTGGTTTTTCAACACTAACACAAGTGCGAAAAGTGGTTTTTCAACACTAATACAAGTGCAAAAGTGGTTTCCTGCACCTACACAAGTGCGAAATGTGGTTTTTCAACACTAACACAAGTGCGAAAAGTGGTTTTTCAGCACTAACACAAGTGTGAAAAGTGTTTTTTCCACACTAATACAAGTGCAAAAGTGGTTTCCTGCACCTACACAAGTGCGAAATGTGGTTTTTCAACACTAACACAAGTGCGAAAAGTGGTTTTTCAGCACTAACACAAGTGCGAAAAGTGTTTTTTCCACACTAATACAAATGCAAAAGTGGTTTCCTGCACCTACATAAGTGCGAAATGTGGTTTTTCAACACTAACACAAGTGCGAAAAGTTGTTTTTCAACACTAAAACAAGTGCGAAAAGTGGTTTTTCAACACTAACACAAGTGCGAAAAGTGGTTTTTCCACACTAATACAAGTGCAAAATTGGTTTCCTGCACCAAAACAAGTGCGAAAAGTGGTTTTTCAACACTAACACAAGTGCGAAAAGTGGTTTTTCAACACTATCACAAGTGCAAAAAGTGGTTTTTCAACACTAACACAAGTGCGAAAAGTGGTTTTTCAAAACTATCACAAGTGCAAAAAGTGTTTTTTCCACACTAATGCAAGTGCAAAATTGGTTTCCTGCACCAACACAAGTGCGAAAAGTGGTTTTTCAACACTAACACAAGTGCGAAAAGTGGTTTTTCAACACTAACACAAGTGCGAAAAGTGGTTTTTTCCACACTAATACAAGTGCAAAAGTGGTTTCCTGCACCAACACAAGTGCGAAAAGTGGTTTTTCAACACTAACACAAGTGCGAAAAGGGGTTTATCAACACTAACACAAGTGCGAAAAGTGGTTTTTCAACACTAACACAAGTGTGAAAAATGGTTTTTCCACACTAATACAAGTGCAAAAGTGGTCTCCTGGACCAACATAAGTGCGAAAAGTGGTTTTTCAACACTAACACAAGTGCGAAAAGTGGTTTTTCAACACTAACACAAGTGCGAAAAGTATTTTTGCCACACTAGTACAAGTGCAAAAGTGGTTTCCTGCACAAACACAAGTGCGAAAAGTGGTTTTTCAACACTAACACAAGTGCGAAAAGTGGTTTTTCAACACTAACACAAGTGCGAAAAGTATTTTTTCCACACTAATACAAGTGCAAAAGTGGTTTCCTGCACCAACACAAGGGCGAAAAGTGGTTTTTCAACACTAACACAAGTGCGAAATGGGGTTTTTCAACACTAACACAAGTGCGAAAAGTGGTTTTTCAACACTAACACAAGTACGAAAAGTGGTTTTTTCCACACTAATGCAAGTGCAAAAGTGGTTTCCTGCACCAACACAAGTGTGAAAAGTGGTTTTTCAACACTAACACAAGTGCGAAAAGTGGTTTTTCAACACTATCACAAGTGCAAAGAGTGTTTTTTCCACACTAATACGAGTGCAAAAGTGGTTTCCTGCACCAACACAAGTGTGAAAAGTGGTTTTTCAACACTAACACAAGTGCGAAAAGTGGTTTTCAACACTAATACAAGTGCGAAAAGTGGTTTTTCCACACTAATACAAGTGCAAAAGTGGTTTCCTGCACCAACACAAGTGCGAAAAGTGGTTTTTCAACAATAACACAAGTGCAAAAAGTGTTTTTTCCACACTAATACAAGTGCTAAAGTGGTTTCCTGGACCAACATAAGTGCGAAAAGTGGTTTTTCAACACTAACACATGTGCGAAAAGTGGTTTTTCAACACTAACACAAGTGCGAAAAGTATTTTTTCCACACTAATACAAGTGCAAAAGTGGTTTCCTGCACCAACACAAGTGCGAAAAGTGGTTTTTCAACACTAACACAAGTGCGAAAAGTGTTTTTTCAACAATAACACAAGTGCGAAAAGTGTTTTTTCCACACTAATACAAGTGCAAAAGTGGTTTCCTGCACAAACACAAGTGCGAAAAGTGGTTTTTCAACACTAACACAAGTGTGAAAAGTGGTTTTTCAACACTAACACAAGTGCGAAAAGTATTTTTTCCACACTAATACAAGTGCAAAAGTGGTTTCCTGCACCAACACAAGGGCGAAAAGTGGTTTTTCAACACTAACACAAGTGCGAAATGTGGTTTTTCAACACTAACACAAGTGCGAAAAGTGGTTTTTCAACACTAACACAAGTACGAAAAGTGGTTTTTTCCACACTAATACAAGTGCAAAAGTGGTCTCCTGCACCAACAAAAGTGCGAAAAGTGGTTTTTCAACACTAACACAAGTGCGAAAAGTGGTTTTTCAACACTAACACAAGTGTGAAAAGTGTTTTTTCCAAACTAATACAAGTGCAAAAGTGGTTTCCTGCACCAACACAAGTGTGAAAAGTGGTTTTTCAACACTAACACAAGTGCGAAAAGTGGTTTTCAACACTAACACAAGTGCGAAAAGTGTTTTTTCCACACTAATACAAGTGCAAAAGTGGTTTCCTGCACCTACACAAGTGCGAAATGTGGTTTTTCAACACTAACACAAGTGCGAAAAGTGGTTTTTCAACACTAAAACAAGTGCAAAAAGTGTTTTTTCCACACTAATACAAGTGGAAAAGTGGTTTTCCTGCACCAACACGTGCGAAAAGTGGTTTTTCAACACTAACACAAGTGGAAAAAGTGGTTTTTCAACACTAACACAAGTGCGAAAAGTGGTTTTTCAACACTATCACAAGTGCAAAAAGTGTTTTTTCCACACTAATACAAGTGCAAAAGTGGTTTCCTGCACCAACACAAGTGCGAAAAGTGGTTTTTCAACACTAACACAAGTGCGAAAAGTGGTTTTTCAACACTATCACAAGTGCAAAAAGTGTTTTTTCCACACTAATACAAGTGCAAAAGTGGTTTCCTGCACCAACACAAGTGCGAAAAGTGGTTTTTCAACACTAACACAAGTGCGAAAAGTGGTTTTTCAACACTAACACAAGTGCGAAAAGTGGTTTTTCCACACTAATACAAGTGCAAAAGTGGTTTCCTGCACCAACACAAGGGCGAAAAGTGGTTTTTCAACACTAACACAAGTGCGAAAAGTGTTTTTTCCACACTAATACAAGTGCAAAAGTGGTCTCCTGCACCAACAAAAGTGCGAAAAGTGGTTTTTCAACAATAACACAAGTGCAAAAAGTGTTTTTTCCACACTAATACAAGTGCTAAAGTGGTTTCCTGGACCAACATAAGTGCGAAAAGTGGTTTTTCAACACTAACACATGTGCGAAAAGTGGTTTTTCAACACTAACACAAGTGCGAAAAGTATTTTTTCCACACTAATACAAGTGCAAAAGTGGTTTCCTGCACCAACACAAGTGCGAAAAGTGGTTTTTCAACACTAACACAAGTGCGAAAAGTGTTTTTTCAACAATAACACAAGTGCGAAAAGTGTTTTTTCCACACTAATACAAGTGCAAAAGTGGTTTCCTGCACAAACACAAGTGCGAAAAGTGGTTTTTCAACACTAACACAAGTGTGAAAAGTGGTTTTTCAACACTAACACAAGTGCGAAAAGTATTTTTTCCACACTAATACAAGTGCAAAAGTGGTTTCCTGCACCAACACAAGGGCGAAAAGTGGTTTTTCAACACTAACACAAGTGCGAAATGTGGTTTTTCAACACTAACACAAGTGCGAAAAGTGGTTTTTCAACACTAACACAAGTACGAAAAGTGGTTTTTTCCACACTAATACAAGTGCAAAAGTGGTCTCCTGCACCAACAAAAGTGCGAAAAGTGGTTTTTCAACACTAACACAAGTGCGAAAAGTGGTTTTTCAACACTAACACAAGTGTGAAAAGTGTTTTTTCCAAACTAATACAAGTGCAAAAGTGGTTTCCTGCACCAACACAAGTGTGAAAAGTGGTTTTTCAACACTAACACAAGTGCGAAAAGTGGTTTTCAACACTAACACAAGTGCGAAAAGTGTTTTTTCCACACTAATACAAGTGCAAAAGTGGTTTCCTGCACCTACACAAGTGCGAAATGTGGTTTTTCAACACTAACACAAGTGCGAAAAGTGGTTTTTCAACACTAAAACAAGTGCAAAAAGTGTTTTTTCCACACTAATACAAGTGGAAAAGTGGTTTTCCTGCACCAACACGTGCGAAAAGTGGTTTTTCAACACTAACACAAGTGGAAAAAGTGGTTTTTCAACACTAACACAAGTGCGAAAAGTGGTTTTTCAACACTATCACAAGTGCAAAAAGTGTTTTTTCCACACTAATACAAGTGCAAAAGTGGTTTCCTGCACCAACACAAGTGCGAAAAGTGGTTTTTCAACACTAACACAAGTGCGAAAAGTGGTTTTTCAACACTATCACAAGTGCAAAAAGTGTTTTTTCCACACTAATACAAGTGCAAAAGTGGTTTCCTGCACCAACACAAGTGCGAAAAGTGGTTTTTCAACACTAACACAAGTGCGAAAAGTGGTTTTTCAACACTAACACAAGTGCGAAAAGTGGTTTTTCCACACTAATACAAGTGCAAAAGTGGTTTCCTGCACCAACACAAGGGCGAAAAGTGGTTTTTCAACACTAACACAAGTGCAAAAAGTGTTTTTTCCACACTAATACAAGTGCAAAAGTGGTCTCCTGCACCAACAAAAGTGCGAAAAGTGGTTTTTCAACACTAACACAAGTGCGAAAAGTGGTTTTTCAACACTAACACAAGTGTGAAAAGTGTTTTTTCCAAACTAATACAAGTGCAAAAGTGGTTTCCTGCACCAACACAAGTGTGAAAAGTGCTTTCCAACAATAACACAAGTGCGAAAAGTGGTTTTTCAACACTAACACAAGTGTGAAAAGTGTTTTTTTCCAAACTAATACAAGTGCAAAAGTGGTTTCCTGCACCAACACAAGTGTGAAAAGTAGTTTTCAACACTAACACAAGTGCGAAAAGTGGTTTTTCAACACTATCACAAGTGCAAAAAGTGGTTTTTCAACACTATCACAAGTGCAAAAAGTGTTTTTTCCACACTAATACAAGTGCAAAAGTGGTCTCCTGCACCAACAAAAGTGCGAAAAGTGGTTTTTCAACACTAACACAAGTGCGAAAAGTGGTTTTTCAACACTAACACAAGTGTGAAAAGTGTTTTTTCCAAACTAATACAAGTGCAAAAGTGGTTTCCTGCACCAACACAAGTGTGAAAAGTGGTTTTTCAACACTAACACAAGTGCGAAAAGTGGTTTTCAACACTAACACAAGTGCGAAAAGTGTTTTTTCCACACTAATACAAGTGCAAAAGTGGTTTCCTGCACCTACACAAGTGCGAAATGTGGTTTTTCAACACTAACACAAGTGCGAAAAGTGTTTTTCAACACTAAAACAAGTGCGGAAAGTGGTTTTTCAACACTAACACAAGTGCGAAAAGTGGTTTTTCCACACTAATACAAGTGCAAAAGTGGTTTCCTGCACCTACACAAGTGCGAAATGTGGTTTTTCAACACTAACACAAGTGCGAAAAGTGGTTTTTCAACACTAAAACAAGTGCGAAAAGTGGTTTTTCCACACTAATACAAGTGCAAAAGTGGTTTCCTGCACCAACACAAGTGCAAAAAGTGGTTTTTCACCACTAACACAAGTGCGAAAAGTGGTTTTTCAACACTATCACAAGTGCAAAAAGTGTTTTTTCCACACTAATACAAGTGCAAAAGTGGTTTCCTGCACCAACACAAGTGCGAAAAGTGGTTTTTCAACACTAACACAAGTGCGAAAAGTGGTTTTTCAACACTATCACAAGTGCAAAAAGTGTTTTTTCCACACTAATACAAGTGCAAAAGTGGTTTCCTGCACCAACACAAGTGCGAAAAGTGGTTTTTCAACACTAACACAAGTGCGAAAATTGGTTTTTCAACACTAACACAAGTGCGAAAAGTGGTTTTTCCACACTAATACAAGTGCAAAAGTGGTTTCCTGCACCAACACAAGTGCAAAAAGTGTTTTTTCCACACTAATACAAGTGCAAAAGTGGTTTCCTGCACCAACACAAGGGCGAAAAGTGGTTTTTCAACACTAACACAAGTGCGAAAAGTGTTTTTTCCACACTAATACAAGTGCAAAAGTGGTTTCCTGCACCAACAAAAGTGGGAAAAGTGGTTTTTCAACACTAACACAAGTGCGAAAAGTGGTTTTTCAACACTAACACAAGTGTGAAAAGTGTTTTTTCCAAACTAATACAAGTGCAAAAGTGGTTTCCTGCACCAACACAAGTGTGAAAAGTGGTTTTTCAACAATAACACAAGTGCGAAAAGTGGTTTTTCAACACTAACACAAGTGTGAAAAGTGTTTTTTCCAAACTAATACAAGTGCAAAAGTGGTTTCCTGCACCAACACAAGTGTGAAAAGTAGTTTTCAACACTAACACAAGTGCGAAAAGTGGTTTTTCAACACTATCACAAGTGCAAAAAGTGTTTTTTCAAGACTAACACAAGTGCGAAAAGTGGTTTTTCAACACTAACACAAGTGCGAAAAGTGGTTTTTCAACACTATCACAAGTGCAAAAAGTGTTTTTTCCACACTAATACAAGTGCAAAAGTGGTCTCCTGCACCAACAAAAGTGCGAAAAGTGGTTTTTCAACACTAACACAAGTGCGAAAAGTGGTTTTTCAACACTAACACAAGTGTGAAAAGTGTTTTTTCCAAACTAATACAAGTGCAAAAGTGGTTTCCTGCACCAACACAAGTGTGAAAAGTGGTTTTTCAACACTAAAACAAGTGCGAAAAGTGGTTTTCAACACTAACACAAGTGCGAAAAGTGTTTTTTCCAAACTAATACAAGTGCAAAAGTGGTTTCCTGCACCAACACAAGTGTGAAAAGTGGTTTTTCAACACTAACACAAGTGCGAAAAGTGGTTTTCAACACTAACACAAGTGCGAAAAGTGTTTTTTCCACACTAATACAAGTGCAAAAGTGGTTTCCTGCACCTACACAAGTGCGAAATGTGGTTTTTCAACACTAACACAAGTGCGAAAAGTGGTTTTTCAACACTAAAACAAGTGCAAAAAGTGTTTTTTCCACACTAATACAAGTGGAAAAGTGGTTTTCCTGCACCAACACGTGCGAAAAGTGGTTTTTCAACACTAACACAAGTGGAAAAAGTGGTTTTTCAACACTAACACAAGTGCGAAAAGTGGTTTTTCAACACTATCACAAGTGCAAAAAGTGTTTTTTCCACACTAATACAAGTGCAAAAGTGGTTTCCTGCACCAACACAAGTGCGAAAAGTGGTTTTTCAACACTAACACAAGTGCGAAAAGTGGTTTTTCAACACTATCACAAGTGCAAAAAGTGTTTTTTCCACACTAATACAAGTGCAAAAGTGGTTTCCTGCACCAACACAAGTGCGAAAAGTGGTTTTTCAACACTAACACAAGTGCGAAAAGTGGTTTTTCAACACTAACACAAGTGCGAAAAGTGGTTTTTCCACACTAATACAAGTGCAAAAGTGGTTTCCTGCACCAACACAAGGGCGAAAAGTGGTTTTTCAACACTAACACAAGTGCGAAAAGTGTTTTTTCCACACTAATACAAGTGCAAAAGTGGTCTCCTGCACCAACAAAAGTGCGAAAAGTGGTTTTTCAACACTAACACAAGTGCGAAAAGTGGTTTTTCAACACTAACACAAGTGTGAAAAGTGTTTTTTCCAAACTAATACAAGTGCAAAAGTGGTTTCCTGCACCAACACAAGTGTGAAAAGTGCTTTCCAACAATAACACAAGTGCGAAAAGTGGTTTTTCAACACTAACACAAGTGTGAAAAGTGTTTTTTTCCAAACTAATACAAGTGCAAAAGTGGTTTCCTGCACCAACACAAGTGTGAAAAGTAGTTTTCAACACTAACACAAGTGCGAAAAGTGGTTTTTCAACACTATCACAAGTGCAAAAAGTGGTTTTTCAACACTATCACAAGTGCAAAAAGTGTTTTTTCCACACTAATACAAGTGCAAAAGTGGTCTCCTGCACCAACAAAAGTGCGAAAAGTGGTTTTTCAACACTAACACAAGTGCGAAAAGTGGTTTTTCAACACTAACACAAGTGTGAAAAGTGTTTTGTCCAAACTAATACAAGTGCAAAAGTGGTTTCCTGCACCAACACAAGTGTGAAAAGTGGTTTTTCAACACTAACACAAGTGCGAAAAGTGGTTTTCAACACTAACACAAGTGCGAAAAGTGTTTTTTCCACACTAATACAAGTGCAAAAGTGGTTTCCTGCACCTACACAAGTGCGAAATGTGGTTTTTCAACACTAACACAAGTGCGAAAAGTGGTTTTTCAACACTAAAACAAGTGCGGAAAGTGGTTTTTCAACACTAACACAAGTGCGAAAAGTGGTTTTTCCACACTAATACAAGTGCAAAAGTGGTTTCCTGCACCTACACAAGTGCGAAATGTGGTTTTTCAACACTAACACAAGTGCGAAAAGTGGTTTTTCAACACTAAAACAAGTGCGAAAAGTGGTTTTTCCACACTAATACAAGTGCAAAAGTGGTTTCCTGCACCAACACAAGTGCAAAAAGTGGTTTTTCACCACTAACACAAGTGCGAAAAGTGGTTTTTCAACACTATCACAAGTGCAAAAAGTGTTTTTTCCACACTAATACAAGTGCAAAAGTGGTTTCCTGCACCAACACAAGTGCGAAAAGTGGTTTTTCAACACTAACACAAGTGCGAAAAGTGGTTTTTCAACACTATCACAAGTGCAAAAAGTGTTTTTTCCACACTAATACAAGTGCAAAAGTGGTTTCCTGCACCAACACAAGTGCGAAAAGTGGTTTTTCAACACTAACACAAGTGCGAAAATTGGTTTTTCAACACTAACACAAGTGCGAAAAGTGGTTTTTCCACACTAATACAAGTGCAAAAGTGGTTTCCTGCACCAACACAAGTGCAAAAAGTGTTTTTTCCACACTAATACAAGTGCAAAAGTGGTTTCCTGCACCAACACAAGGGCGAAAAGTGGTTTTTCAACACTAACACAAGTGCGAAAAGTGTTTTTTCCACACTAATACAAGTGCAAAAGTGGTTTCCTGCACCAACAAAAGTGGGAAAAGTGGTTTTTCAACACTAACACAAGTGCGAAAAGTGGTTTTTCAACACTAACACAAGTGTGAAAAGTGTTTTTTCCAAACTAATACAAGTGCAAAAGTGGTTTCCTGCACCAACACAAGTGTGAAAAGTGGTTTTTCAACAATAACACAAGTGCGAAAAGTGGTTTTTCAACACTAACACAAGTGTGAAAAGTGTTTTTTCCAAACTAATACAAGTGCAAAAGTGGTTTCCTGCACCAACACAAGTGTGAAAAGTAGTTTTCAACACTAACACAAGTGCGAAAAGTGGTTTTTCAACACTATCACAAGTGCAAAAAGTGTTTTTTCAAGACTAACACAAGTGCGAAAAGTGGTTTTTCAACACTAACACAAGTGCGAAAAGTGGTTTTTCAACACTATCACAAGTGCAAAAAGTGTTTTTTCCACACTAATACAAGTGCAAAAGTGGTCTCCTGCACCAACAAAAGTGCGAAAAGTGGTTTTTCAACACTAACACAAGTGCGAAAAGTGGTTTTTCAACACTAACACAAGTGTGAAAAGTGTTTTTTCCAAACTAATACAAGTGCAAAAGTGGTTTCCTGCACCAACACAAGTGTGAAAAGTGGTTTTTCAACACTAAAACAAGTGCGAAAAGTGGTTTTCAACACTAACACAAGTGCGAAAAGTGTTTTTTCCACACTAATACAAGTGCAAAAGTGGTTTCCTGCACCTACACAAGTGCGAAATGTGGTTTTTCAACACTAACACAAGTGCGAAAAGTGGTTTTTCAACACTAAAACAAGTGCGGAAAGTGGTTTTTCAACACTAACGCAAGTGCGAAAAGTGGATTTTCCACACTAATACAAGTGCAAAAGTGGTTTCCTGCACCAACACAAGTGCGAAAAGTGGTTTTTCACCACTAACACAAGTGCGAAAAGTGGTTTTTCAACACTATCACAAGTGCAAAAAGTGTTTTTTCCACACTAATACAAGTGGAAAAGTGGTTTTCCTGCACCAACACGTGCGAAAAGTGGTTTTTCAACACTAACACAAGTGCGAAAAGTGGTTTTTCAACACTAACACAAGTGCGAAAAGTGGTTTTTCAACACTATCACAAGTGCAAAAAGTGTTTTTTCCACACTAATACAAGTGCAAAAGTGGTTTCCTGCACCAACACAAGTGCGAAAAGTGGTTTTTCAACACTAACACAAGTGCGAAAAGTGGTTTTTCAACACTAACACAAGTGCGAAAAGTGGTTTTTCAACACTAATACAAGTGCAAAAGTGGTTTCCTGCACCTACACAAGTGCGAAATGTGGTTTTTCAACACTAACACAAGTGCGAAAAGTGGTTTTTCAGCACTAACACAAGTGTGAAAAGTGTTTTTTCCACACTAATACAAGTGCAAAAGTGGTTTCCTGCACCTACACAAGTGCGAAATGTGGTTTTTCAACACTAACACAAGTGCGAAAAGTGGTTTTTCAGCACTAACACAAGTGCGAAAAGTGTTTTTTCCACACTAATACAAATGCAAAAGTGGTTTCCTGCACCTACATAAGTGCGAAATGTGGTTTTTCAACACTAACACAAGTGCGAAAAGTTGTTTTTCAACACTAAAACAAGTGCGAAAAGTGGTTTTTCAACACTAACACAAGTGCGAAAAGTGTTTTTTCCACACTAATACAAGTGCAAAAGTGGTTTCCTGCACCAACAAAAGTGGGAAAAGTGGTTTTTCAACACTAACACAAGTGTGAAAAGTGTTTTTTCCAAACTAATACAAGTGCAAAAGTGGTTTCCTGCACCAACACAAGTGTGAAAAGTGGTTTTTCAACACTAAAACAAGTGCGAAAAGTGGTTTTCAACACTAACACAAGTGCGAAAAGTGTTTTTTCCAAACTAATACAAGTGCAAAAGTGGTTTCCTGCACCAACACAAGTGTGAAAAGTGGTTTTTCAACACTAACACAAGTGCGAAAAGTGGTTTTCAACACTAACACAAGTGCGAAAAGTGTTTTTTCCACACTAATACAAGTGCAAAAGTGGTTTCCTGCACCAACACAAGGGCGAAAAGTGGTTTTTCAACACTAACACAAGTGCGAAAAGTGTTTTTTCCACACTAATACAAGTGCAAAAGTGGTCTCCTGCACCAACAAAAGTGCGAAAAGTGGTTTTTCAACACTAACACAAGTGCGAAAAGTGGTTTTTCAACACTAACACAAGTGTGAAAAGTGTTTTTTCCAAACTAATACAAGTGCAAAAGTGGTTTCCTGCACCAACACAAGTGTGAAAAGTGCTTTCCAACAATAACACAAGTGCGAAAAGTGGTTTTTCAACACTAACACAAGTGTGAAAAGTGTTTTTTTCCAAACTAATACAAGTGCAAAAGTGGTTTCCTGCACCAACACAAGTGTGAAAAGTAGTTTTCAACACTAACACAAGTGCGAAAAGTGGTTTTTCAACACTATCACAAGTGCAAAAAGTGGTTTTTCAACACTATCACAAGTGCAAAAAGTGTTTTTTTCCACACTAATACAAGTGCAAAAGTGGTCTCCTGCACCAACAAAAGTGCGAAAAGTGGTTTTTCAACACTAACACAAGTGCGAAAAGTGGTTTTTCAACACTAACACAAGTGTGAAAAGTGTTTTGTCCAAACTAATACAAGTGCAAAAGTGGTTTCCTGCACCAACACAAGTGTGAAAAGTGGTTTTTCAACACTAACACAAGTGCGAAAAGTGGTTTTCAACACTAACACAAGTGCGAAAAGTGTTTTTTCCACACTAATACAAGTGCAAAAGTGGTTTCCTGCACCTACACAAGTGTGAAATGTGGTTTTTCAACACTAACACAAGTGCGAAAAGTGGTTTTTCAACACTAAAACAAGTGCGGAAAGTGGTTTTTCAACACTAACACAAGTGCGAAAAGTGGTTTTTCCACACTAATACAAGTGCAAAAGTGGTTTCCTGCACCTACACAAGTGCGAAATGTGGTTTTTCAACACTAACACAAGTGCGAAAAGTGGTTTTTCAACACTAAAACAAGTGCGAAAAGTGGTTTTTCCACACTAATACAAGTGCAAAAGTGGTTTCCTGCACCAACACAAGTGCAAAAAGTGGTTTTTCACCACTAACACAAGTGCGAAAAGTGGTTTTTCAACACTATCACAAGTGCAAAAAGTGTTTTTTCCACACTAATACAAGTGCAAAAGTGGTTTCCTGCACCAACACAAGTGCGAAAAGTGGTTTTTCAACACTAACACAAGTGCGAAAAGTGGTTTTTCAACACTATCACAAGTGCAAAAAGTGTTTTTTCCACACTAATACAAGTGCAAAAGTGGTTTCCTGCACCAACACAAGTGCGAAAAGTGGTTTTTCAACACTAACACAAGTGCGAAAAGTGGTTTTTCAACACTAACACAAGTGCGAAAAGTGGTTTTTCAACACTAATACAAGTGCAAAAGTGGTTTCCTGCACCTACACAAGTGCGAAATGTGGTTTTTCAACACTAACACAAGTGCGAAAAGTGGTTTTTCAGCACTAACACAAGTGTGAAAAGTGTTTTTTCCACACTAATACAAGTGCAAAAGTGGTTTCCTGCACCTACACAAGTGCGAAATGTGGTTTTTCAACACTAACACAAGTGCGAAAAGTGGTTTTTCAGCACTAACACAAGTGCGAAAAGTGTTTTTTCCACACTAATACAAATGCAAAAGTGGTTTCCTGCACCTACATAAGTGCGAAATGTGGTTTTTCAACACTAACACAAGTGCGAAAAGTTGTTTTTCAACACTAAAACAAGTGCGAAAAGTAGTTTTCAACACTAACACAAGTGCGAAAAGTGGTTTTTCAACACTATCACAAGTGCAAAAAGTGTTTTTTCAAGACTAACACAAGTGCGAAAAGTGGTTTTTCAACACTAACACAAGTGCGAAAAGTGGTTTTTCAACACTATCACAAGTGCAAAAAGTGTTTTTTCCACACTAATACAAGTGCAAAAGTGGTCTCCTGCACCAACAAAAGTGCGAAAAGTGGTTTTTCAACACTAACACAAGTGCGAAAAGTGGTTTTTCAACACTAACACAAGTGTGAAAAGTGTTTTTTCCAAACTAATACAAGTGCAAAAGTGGTTTCCTGCACCAACACAAGTGTGAAAAGTGGTTTTTCAACACTAAAACAAGTGCGAAAAGTGGTTTTCAACACTAACACAAGTGCGAAAAGTGTTTTTTCCACACTAATACAAGTGCAAAAGTGGTTTCCTGCACCTACACAAGTGCGAAATGTGGTTTTTCAACACTAACACAAGTGCGAAAAGTGGTTTTTCAACACTAAAACAAGTGCGGAAAGTGGTTTTTCAACACTAACGCAAGTGCGAAAAGTGGATTTTCCACACTAATACAAGTGCAAAAGTGGTTTCCTGCACCAACACAAGTGCGAAAAGTGGTTTTTCACCACTAACACAAGTGCGAAAAGTGGTTTTTCAACACTATCACAAGTGCAAAAAGTGTTTTTTCCACACTAATACAAGTGGAAAAGTGGTTTTCCTGCACCAACACGTGCGAAAAGTGGTTTTTCAACACTAACACAAGTGCGAAAAGTGGTTTTTCAACACTAACACAAGTGCGAAAAGTGGTTTTTCAACACTATCACAAGTGCAAAAAGTGTTTTTTCCACACTAATACAAGTGCAAAAGTGGTTTCCTGCACCAACACAAGTGCGAAAAGTGGTTTTTCAACACTAACACAAGTGCGAAAAGTGGTTTTTCAACACTAACACAAGTGCGAAAAGTGGTTTTTCAACACTAATACAAGTGCAAAAGTGGTTTCCTGCACCTACACAAGTGCGAAATGTGGTTTTTCAACACTAACACAAGTGCGAAAAGTGGTTTTTCAGCACTAACACAAGTGTGAAAAGTGTTTTTTCCACACTAATACAAGTGCAAAAGTGGTTTCCTGCACCTACACAAGTGCGAAATGTGGTTTTTCAACACTAACACAAGTGCGAAAAGTGGTTTTTCAGCACTAACACAAGTGCGAAAAGTGTTTTTTCCACACTAATACAAATGCAAAAGTGGTTTCCTGCACCTACATAAGTGCGAAATGTGGTTTTTCAACACTAACACAAGTGCGAAAAGTTGTTTTTCAACACTAAAACAAGTGCGAAAAGTGGTTTTTCAACACTAACACAAGTGCGAAAAGTGTTTTTTCCACACTAATACAAGTGCAAAAGTGGTTTCCTGCACCAACAAAAGTGGGAAAAGTGGTTTTTCAACACTAACACAAGTGTGAAAAGTGTTTTTTCCAAACTAATACAAGTGCAAAAGTGGTTTCCTGCACCAACACAAGTGTGAAAAGTGGTTTTTCAACACTAAAACAAGTGCGAAAAGTGGTTTTCAACACTAACACAAGTGCGAAAAGTGTTTTTTTCCAAACTAATACAAGTGCAAAAGTGGTTTCCTGCACCAACACAAGTGTGAAAAGTGGTTTTTCAACACTAACACAAGTGCGAAAAGTGGTTTTCAACACTAACACAAGTGCGAAAAGTGTTTTTTCCACACTAATACAAGTGCAAAAGTGGTTTCCTGCACCAACACAAGGGCGAAAAGTGGTTTTTCAACACTAACACAAGTGCGAAAAGTGTTTTTTCCACACTAATACAAGTGCAAAAGTGGTCTCCTGCACCAACAAAAGTGCGAAAAGTGGTTTTTCAACACTAACACAAGTGCGAAAAGTGGTTTTTCAACACTAACACAAGTGTGAAAAGTGTTTTTTTCCAAACTAATACAAGTGCAAAAGTGGTTTCCTGCACCAACACAAGTGTGAAAAGTGCTTTCCAACAATAACACAAGTGCGAAAAGTGGTTTTTCAACACTAACACAAGTGTGAAAAGTGTTTTTTTCCAAACTAATACAAGTGCAAAAGTGGTTTCCTGCACCAACACAAGTGTGAAAAGTAGTTTTCAACACTAACACAAGTGCGAAAAGTGGTTTTTCAACACTATCACAAGTGCAAAAAGTGGTTTTTCAACACTATCACAAGTGCAAAAAGTGTTTTTTCCACACTAATACAAGTGCAAAAGTGGTCTCCTGCACCAACAAAAGTGCGAAAAGTGGTTTTTCAACACTAACACAAGTGCGAAAAGTGGTTTTTCAACACTAACACAAGTGTGAAAAGTGTTTTGTCCAAACTAATACAAGTGCAAAAGTGGTTTCCTGCACCAACACAAGTGTGAAAAGTGGTTTTTCAACACTAACACAAGTGCGAAAAGTGGTTTTCAACACTAACACAAGTGCGAAAAGTGTTTTTTCCACACTAATACAAGTGCAAAAGTGGTTTCCTGCACCTACACAAGTGCGAAATGTGGTTTTTCAACACTAACACAAGTGCGAAAAGTGGTTTTTCAACACTAAAACAAGTGCGGAAAGTGGTTTTTCAACACTAACACAAGTGCGAAAAGTGGTTTTTCCACACTAATACAAGTGCAAAAGTGGTTTCCTGCACCTACACACAAGTGCGAAATGTGGTTTTTCAACACTAACACAAGTGCGAAAAGTGGTTTTTCAACACTAAAACAAGTGCGAAAAGTGGTTTTTCCACACTAATACAAGTGCAAAAGTGGTTTCCTGCACCAACACAAGTGCAAAAAGTGGTTTTTCACCACTAACACAAGTGCGAAAAGTGGTTTTTCAACACTATCACAAGTGCAAAAAGTGTTTTTTCCACACTAATACAAGTGCAAAAGTGGTTTCCTGCACCAACACAAGTGCGAAAAGTGGTTTTTCAACACTAACACAAGTGCGAAAAGTGGTTTTTCAACACTATCACAAGTGCAAAAAGTGTTTTTTCCACACTAATACAAGTGCAAAAGTGGTTTCCTGCACCAACACAAGTGCGAAAAGTGGTTTTTCAACACTAACACAAGTGCGAAAATTGGTTTTTCAACACTAACACAAGTGCGAAAAGTGGTTTTTCCACACTAATACAAGTGCAAAAGTGGTTTCCTGCACCAACACAAGTGCAAAAAGTGTTTTTTCCACACTAATACAAGTGCAAAAGTGGTTTCCTGCACCAACACAAGGGCGAAAAGTGGTTTTTCAACACTAACACAAGTGCGAAAAGTGTTTTTTCCACACTAATACAAGTGCAAAAGTGGTTTCCTGCACCAACAAAAGTGGGAAAAGTGGTTTTTCAACACTAACACAAGTGCGAAAAGTGGTTTTTCAACACTAACACAAGTGTGAAAAGTGTTTTTTCCAAACTAATACAAGTGCAAAAGTGGTTTCCTGCACCAACACAAGTGTGAAAAGTGGTTTTTCAACAATAACACAAGTGCGAAAAGTGGTTTTTCAACACTAACACAAGTGTGAAAAGTGTTTTTTCCAAACTAATACAAGTGCAAAAGTGGTTTCCTGCACCAACACAAGTGTGAAAAGTAGTTTTCAACACTAACACAAGTGCGAAAAGTGGTTTTTCAACACTATCACAAGTGCAAAAAGTGTTTTTTCAAGACTAACACAAGTGCGAAAAGTGGTTTTTCAACACTAACACAAGTGCGAAAAGTGGTTTTTCAACACTATCACAAGTGCAAAAAGTGTTTTTTCCACACTAATACAAGTGCAAAAGTGGTCTCCTGCACCAACAAAAGTGCGAAAAGTGGTTTTTCAACACTAACACAAGTGCGAAAAGTGGTTTTTCAACACTAACACAAGTGTGAAAAGTGTTTTTTCCAAACTAATACAAGTGCAAAAGTGGTTTCCTGCACCAACACAAGTGTGAAAAGTGGTTTTTCAACACTAAAACAAGTGCGAAAAGTGGTTTTCAACACTAACACAAGTGCGAAAAGTGTTTTTTCCACACTAATACAAGTGCAAAAGTGGTTTCCTGCACCTACACAAGTGCGAAATGTGGTTTTTCAACACTAACACAAGTGCGAAAAGTGGTTTTTCAACACTAAAACAAGTGCGGAAAGTGGTTTTTCAACACTAACGCAAGTGCGAAAAGTGGATTTTCCACACTAATACAAGTGCAAAAGTGGTTTCCTGCACCAACACAAGTGCGAAAAGTGGTTTTTCACCACTAACACAAGTGCGAAAAGTGGTTTTTCAACACTATCACAAGTGCAAAAAGTGTTTTTTCCACACTAATACAAGTGGAAAAGTGGTTTTCCTGCACCAACACGTGCGAAAAGTGGTTTTTCAACACTAACACAAGTGCGAAAAGTGGTTTTTCAACACTAACACAAGTGCGAAAAGTGGTTTTTCAACACTATCACAAGTGCAAAAAGTGTTTTTTCCACACTAATACAAGTGCAAAAGTGGTTTCCTGCACCAACACAAGTGCGAAAAGTGGTTTTTCAACACTAACACAAGTGCGAAAAGTGGTTTTTCAACACTAACACAAGTGCGAAAAGTGGTTTTTCAACACTAATACAAGTGCAAAAGTGGTTTCCTGCACCTACACAAGTGCGAAATGTGGTTTTTCAACACTAACACAAGTGCGAAAAGTGGTTTTTCAGCACTAACACAAGTGTGAAAAGTGTTTTTTCCACACTAATACAAGTGCAAAAGTGGTTTCCTGCACCTACACAAGTGCGAAATGTGGTTTTTCAACACTAACACAAGTGCGAAAAGTGGTTTTTCAGCACTAACACAAGTGCGAAAAGTGTTTTTTCCACACTAATACAAATGCAAAAGTGGTTTCCTGCACCTACATAAGTGCGAAATGTGGTTTTTCAACACTAACACAAGTGCGAAAAGTTGTTTTTCAACACTAAAACAAGTGCGAAAAGTGGTTTTTCAACACTAACACAAGTGCGAAAAGTGTTTTTTCCACACTAATACAAGTGCAAAAGTGGTTTCCTGCACCAACAAAAGTGGGAAAAGTGGTTTTTCAACACTAACACAAGTGTAAAAGTGTTTTTTCCAAACTAATACAAGTGCAAAAGTGGTTTCCTGCACCAACACAAGTGTGAAAAGTGGTTTTTCAACACTAAAACAAGTGCGAAAAGTGGTTTTCAACACTAACACAAGTGCGAAAAGTGTTTTTTCCAAACTAATACAAGTGCAAAAGTGGTTTCCTGCACCAACACAAGTGTGAAAAGTGGTTTTTCAACACTAACACAAGTGCGAAAAGTGGTTTTCAACACTAACACAAGTGCGAAAAGTGTTTTTTCCACACTAATACAAGTGCAAAAGTGGTTTCCTGCACCTACACAAGTGCGAAATGTGGTTTTTCAACACTAACACAAGTGCGAAAAGTGGTTTTTCAACACTAAAACAAGTGCAAAAAGTGTTTTTTCCACACTAATACAAGTGGAAAAGTGGTTTTCCTGCACCAACACGTGCGAAAAGTGGTTTTTCAACACTAACACAAGTGGAAAAAGTGGTTTTTCAACACTAACACAAGTGCGAAAAGTGGTTTTTCAACACTATCACAAGTGCAAAAAGTGTTTTTTCCACACTAATACAAGTGCAAAAGTGGTTTCCTGCACCAACACAAGTGCGAAAAGTGGTTTTTCAACACTAACACAAGTGCGAAAAGTGGTTTTTCAACACTATCACAAGTGCAAAAAGTGTTTTTTCCACACTAATACAAGTGCAAAAGTGGTTTCCTGCACCAACACAAGTGCGAAAAGTGGTTTTTCAACACTAACACAAGTGCGAAAAGTGGTTTTTCAACACTAACACAAGTGCGAAAAGTGGTTTTTCCACACTAATACAAGTGCAAAAGTGGTTTCCTGCACCAACACAAGGGCGAAAAGTGGTTTTTCAACACTAACACAAGTGCGAAAAGTGTTTTTTCCACACTAATACAAGTGCAAAAGTGGTCTCCTGCACCAACAAAAGTGCGAAAAGTGGTTTTTCAACACTAACACAAGTGCGAAAAGTGGTTTTTCAACACTAACACAAGTGTGAAAAGTGTTTTTTCCAAACTAATACAAGTGCAAAAGTGGTTTCCTGCACCAACACAAGTGTGAAAAGTGCTTTCCAACAATAACACAAGTGCGAAAAGTGGTTTTTCAACACTAACACAAGTGTGAAAAGTGTTTTTTTCCAAACTAATACAAGTGCAAAAGTGGTTTCCTGCACCAACACAAGTGTGAAAAGTAGTTTTCAACACTAACACAAGTGCGAAAAGTGGTTTTTCAACACTATCACAAGTGCAAAAAGTGGTTTTTCAACACTATCACAAGTGCAAAAAGTGTTTTTTCCACACTAATACAAGTGCAAAAGTGGTCTCCTGCACCAACAAAAGTGCGAAAAGTGGTTTTTCAACACTAACACAAGTGCGAAAAGTGGTTTTTCAACACTAACACAAGTGTGAAAAGTGTTTTGTCCAAACTAATACAAGTGCAAAAGTGGTTTCCTGCACCAACACAAGTGTGAAAAGTGGTTTTTCAACACTAACACAAGTGCGAAAAGTGGTTTTCAACACTAACACAAGTGCGAAAAGTGTTTTTTCCACACTAATACAAGTGCAAAAGTGGTTTCCTGCACCTACACAAGTGCGAAATGTGGTTTTTCAACACTAACACAAGTGCGAAAAGTGGTTTTTCAACACTAAAACAAGTGCGGAAAGTGGTTTTTCAACACTAACACAAGTGCGAAAAGTGGTTTTTCCACACTAATACAAGTGCAAAAGTGGTTTCCTGCACCTACACAAGTGCGAAATGTGGTTTTTCAACACTAACACAAGTGCGAAAAGTGGTTTTTCAACACTAAAACAAGTGCGAAAAGTGGTTTTTCCACACTAATACAAGTGCAAAAGTGGTTTCCTGCACCAACACAAGTGCAAAAAGTGGTTTTTCACCACTAACACAAGTGCGAAAAGTGGTTTTTCAACACTATCACAAGTGCAAAAAGTGTTTTTTCCACACTAATACAAGTGCAAAAGTGGTTTCCTGCACCAACACAAGTGCGAAAAGTGGTTTTTCAACACTAACACAAGTGCGAAAAGTGGTTTTTCAACACTATCACAAGTGCAAAAAGTGTTTTTTCCACACTAATACAAGTGCAAAAGTGGTTTCCTGCACCAACACAAGTGCGAAAAGTGGTTTTTCAACACTAACACAAGTGCGAAAATTGGTTTTTCAACACTAACACAAGTGCGAAAAGTGGTTTTTCCACACTAATACAAGTGCAAAAGTGGTTTCCTGCACCAACACAAGTGCAAAAAGTGTTTTTTCCACACTAATACAAGTGCAAAAGTGGTTTCCTGCACCAACACAAGGGCGAAAAGTGGTTTTTCAACACTAACACAAGTGCGAAAAGTGTTTTTTCCACACTAATACAAGTGCAAAAGTGGTTTCCTGCACCAACAAAAGTGGGAAAAGTGGTTTTTCAACACTAACACAAGTGCGAAAAGTGGTTTTTCAACACTAACACAAGTGTGAAAAGTGTTTTTTCCAAACTAATACAAGTGCAAAAGTGGTTTCCTGCACCAACACAAGTGTGAAAAGTGGTTTTTCAACAATAACACAAGTGCGAAAAGTGGTTTTTCAACACTAACACAAGTGTGAAAAGTGTTTTTTCCAAACTAATACAAGTGCAAAAGTGGTTTCCTGCACCAACACAAGTGTGAAAAGTAGTTTTCAACACTAACACAAGTGCGAAAAGTGGTTTTTCAACACTATCACAAGTGCAAAAAGTGTTTTTTCAAGACTAACACAAGTGCGAAAAGTGGTTTTTCAACACTAACACAAGTGCGAAAAGTGGTTTTTCAACACTATCACAAGTGCAAAAAGTGTTTTTTCCACACTAATACAAGTGCAAAAGTGGTCTCCTGCACCAACAAAAGTGCGAAAAGTGGTTTTTCAACACTAACACAAGTGCGAAAAGTGGTTTTTCAACACTAACACAAGTGTGAAAAGTGTTTTTTCCAAACTAATACAAGTGCAAAAGTGGTTTCCTGCACCAACACAAGTGTGAAAAGTGGTTTTTCAACACTAAAACAAGTGCGAAAAGTGGTTTTCAACACTAACACAAGTGCGAAAAGTGTTTTTTCCACACTAATACAAGTGCAAAAGTGGTTTCCTGCACCTACACAAGTGCGAAATGTGGTTTTTCAACACTAACACAAGTGCGAAAAGTGGTTTTTCAACACTAAAACAAGTGCGGAAAGTGGTTTTTCAACACTAACGCAAGTGCGAAAAGTGGTTTTTCCACACTAATACAAGTGCAAAAGTGGTTTCCTGCACCAACACAAGTGCGAAAAGTGGTTTTTCACCACTAACACAAGTGCGAAAAGTGGTTTTTCAACACTATCACAAGTGCAAAAAGTGTTTTTTCCACACTAATACAAGTGGAAAAGTGGTTTTCCTGCACCAACACGTGCGAAAAGTGGTTTTTCAACACTAACACAAGTGCGAAAAGTGGTTTTTCAACACTAACACAAGTGCGAAAAGTGGTTTTTCAACACTATCACAAGTGCAAAAAGTGTTTTTTCCACACTAATACAAGTGCAAAAGTGGTTTCCTGCACCAACACAAGTGCGAAAAGTGGTTTTTCAACACTAACACAAGTGCGAAAAGTGGTTTTTCAACACTAACACAAGTGCGAAAAGTGGTTTTTCAACACTAATACAAGTGCAAAAGTGGTTTCCTGCACCTACACAAGTGCGAAATGTGGTTTTTCAACACTAACACAAGTGCGAAAAGTGGTTTTTCAGCACTAACACAAGTGTGAAAAGTGTTTTTTCCACACTAATACAAGTGCAAAAGTGGTTTCCTGCACCTACACAAGTGCGAAATGTGGTTTTTCAACACTAACACAAGTGCGAAAAGTGGTTTTTCAGCACTAACACAAGTGCGAAAAGTGTTTTTTCCACACTAATACAAATGCAAAAGTGGTTTCCTGCACCTACATAAGTGCGAAATGTGGTTTTTCAACACTAACACAAGTGCGAAAAGTTGTTTTTCAACACTAAAACAAGTGCGAAAAGTGGTTTTTCAACACTAACACAAGTGCGAAAAGTGGTTTTTCCACACTAATACAAGTGCAAAAGTGGTTTCCTGCACCAAAACAAGTGCGAAAAGTCGTTTTTCAACACTAACACAAGTGCGAAAAGTGGTTTTTCAACACTATCACAAGTGCAAAAAGTGTTTTTTCCACACTAATACAAGTGCAAAAGTGGTTTCCTGCACCAACACAAGTGCGAAAAGTGGTTTTTCAACACTAACACAAGTGCGAAAAGTGGTTTTTCAACACTAACACAAGTGCGAAAAGTGGTTTTTCAACACTAACACAAGTGCGAAAAGTGGTTTTTCAGCACTAACACAAGTGCGAAAAGTGTTTTTTCCACACTAATACAAGTGTAAAAGTGGTTTCCTGCACCTACATAAGTGCGAAATGTGGTTTTTCAACACTAACACAAGTGCGAAAAGTGGTTTTTCAACACTAAAACAAGTGCGAAAAGTGGTTTTTCAACACTAACACAAGTGCGAAAAGTGGTTTTTCCACACTAATACAAGTGCAAAAGTGGTTTCCTGCACCAACACAAGTGCGAAAAGTGGTTTTTCAACACTAACACAAGTGCGAAAAGTGGTTTTTCAACACTATCACAAGTGCAAAAAGTGTTTTTTCCACACTAATACAAGTGCAAAAGTGGTTTCCTGCACCAACACAAGAGCCAAAAGTGGTTTTTCAAGACTAACACAAGTGCGAAAAGTGGTTTTTCAACAATAACACAAGTGCGAAAAGTGGTTTTTCCACACTAATACAAGTGCAAAAGTGGTTTCCTGCACCAACACAAGTGCGAAAAGTGGTTTTTCAACACTAACACAAGTGCGAAAAGTGGTTTTTCAAAACTATCACAAGTGCAAAAAGTGTTTTTTCCACACTATTGCAAGTGCAAAATTGGTTTCCTGCACCAACACAAGTGCGAAAAGTGGTTTTTCAACACTAACACAAGTGCGAAAAGTGGTTTTTCAACACTAACACAAGTGCGAAAAGTGGTTTTTTCCACACTAATACAAGTGCAAAAGTGGTTTCCTGCACCAACACAAGTGCGAAAAGTGGTTTTTCAACACTAACACAAGTGCGAAAAGGGGTTTATCAACACTAACACAAGTGCGAAAAGTGGTTTTTCAACACTAACACAAGTGTGAAAAATGGTTTTTCCACACTAATACAAGTGCAAAAGTGGTTTCCTGGACCAACATAAGTGCGAAAAGTGGTTTTTCAACACTAACACAAGTGTGAAAAGTGGTTTTTCAACACTAACACAAGTGCGAAAAGTGGTTTTTCAACACTAACACAAGTGCGAAAAGTGGTTTTTCAGCACTAACACAAGTGCGAAAAGTGTTTTTTCCACACTAATACAAGTGTAAAAGTGGTTTCCTGCACCTACATAAGTGCGAAATGTGGTTTTTCAACACTAACACAAGTGCGAAAAGTGGTTTTTCAACACTAAAACAAGTGCGAAAAGTGGTTTTTCAACACTAACACAAGTGCGAAAAGTGGTTTTTCCACACTAATACAAGTGCAAAAGTGGTTTCCTGCACCAACACAAGTGCGAAAAGTGGTTTTTCAACACTAACACAAGTGCGAAAAGTGGTTTTTCAACACTATCACAAGTGCAAAAAGTGTTTTTTCCACACTAATACAAGTGCAAAAGTGGTTTCCTGCACCAACACAAGTGCAAAAAGTGGTTTTTCAACACTAACACAAGTGCGAAAAGTGGTTTTTCAACACTAACACAAGTGCGAAAAGTAGTTTTTCAACACTATCACAAGTGCAAAAAGTGTTTTTTCTACACTAATACAAGTGCAAAAGTGGTTTCCTGCACCAACACAAGAGCCAAAAGTGGTTTTTCAAGACTAACACAAGTGCGAAAAGTGGTTTTTCCACACTAATACAAGTGCAAAACTGGTTTCCTGCACCAACACAAGTGCGAAAAGTGGTTTTTCAACACTAACCCAATTGCGAAAAGTGGTTTTTCCACACTAATACAAGTGCAAAAGTGGTTTCCTGCACCAACACAAGTGCGAAAAGTGGTTTTTCAACACTAACACAAGTGCGAAAAGTGGTTTTTCAACACTATCACAAGTGCAAAAAGTGGTTTTTCCACACTAATACAAGTGCAAAAGTGGTTTCCTGCACCAACACAAGTGTGAAAAGTAGTTTTCAACACTAACACAAGTGCGAAAAGTGGTTTTTCAACACTATCACAAGTGCAAAAAGTGTTTTTTCAAGACTAACACAAGTGCGAAAAGTGGTTTTTCAACACTAACACAAGTGCGAAAAGTGGTTTTTCAACACTATCACAAGTGCAAAAAGTGTTTTTTCCACACTAATACAAGTGCAAAAGTGGTCTCCTGCACCAACAAAAGTGCGAAAAGTGGTTTTTCAACACTAACACAAGTGCGAAAAGTGGTTTTTCAACACTAACACAAGTGTGAAAAGTGTTTTTTCCAAACTAATACAAGTGCAAAAGTGGTTTCCTGCACCAACACAAGTGTGAAAAGTGGTTTTTCAACACTAAAACAAGTGCGAAAAGTGGTTTTCAACACTAACACAAGTGCGAAAAGTGTTTTTTCCACACTAATACAAGTGCAAAAGTGGTTTCCTGCACCTACACAAGTGCGAAATGTGGTTTTTCAACACTAACACAAGTGCGAAAAGTGGTTTTTCAACACTAAAACAAGTGCGGAAAGTGGTTTTTCAACACTAACGCAAGTGCGAAAAGTGGTTTTTCCACACTAATACAAGTGCAAAAGTGGTTTCCTGCACCAACACAAGTGCGAAAAGTGGTTTTTCACCACTAACACAAGTGCGAAAAGTGGTTTTTCAACACTATCACAAGTGCAAAAAGTGTTTTTTCCACACTAATACAAGTGGAAAAGTGGTTTTCCTGCACCAACACGTGCGAAAAGTGGTTTTTCAACACTAACACAAGTGCGAAAAGTGGTTTTTCAACACTAACACAAGTGCGAAAAGTAGTTTTTCAACACTATCACAAGTGCAAAAAGTGTTTTTTCCACACTAATACAAGTGCAAAAGTGGTTTCCTGCACCAACACAAGTGCGAAAAGTGGTTTTTCAACACTAACACAAGTGCGAAAAGTGGTTTTTCAACACTAACACAAGTGCGAAAAGTGGTTTTTCAACACTAATACAAGTGCAAAAGTGGTTTCCTGCACCTACACAAGTGCGAAATGTGGTTTTTCAACACTAACACAAGTGCGAAAAGTGGTTTTTCAGCACTAACACAAGTGTGAAAAGTGTTTTTTCCACACTAATACAAGTGCAAAAGTGGTTTCCTGCACCTACACAAGTGCGAAATGTGGTTTTTCAACACTAACACAAGTGCGAAAAGTGGTTTTTCAGCACTAACACAAGTGCGAAAAGTGTTTTTTCCACACTAATACAAATGCAAAAGTGGTTTCCTGCACCTACATAAGTGCGAAATGTGGTTTTTCAACACTAACACAAGTGCGAAAAGTTGTTTTTCAACACTAAAACAAGTGCGAAAAGTGGTTTTTCAACACTAACACAAGTGCGAAAAGTGGTTTTTCCACACTAATACAAGTGCAAAAGTGGTTTCCTGCACCAAAACAAGTGCGAAAAGTCGTTTTTCAACACTAACACAAGTGCGAAAAGTGGTTTTTCAACACTATCACAAGTGCAAAAAGTGTTTTTTCCACACTAATACAAGTGCAAAAGTGGTTTCCTGCACCAACACAAGTGCGAAAAGTGGTTTTTCAACACTAACACAAGTGCGAAAAGTGGTTTTTCAACACTAACACAAGTGCGAAAAGTGGTTTTTCAACACTAACACAAGTGCGAAAAGTGGTTTTTCAGCACTAACACAAGTGCGAAAAGTGTTTTTTCCACACTAATACAAGTGTAAAAGTGGTTTCCTGCACCTACATAAGTGCGAAATGTGGTTTTTCAACACTAACACAAGTGCGAAAAGTGGTTTTTCAACACTAAAACAAGTGCGAAAAGTGGTTTTTCAACACTAACACAAGTGCGAAAAGTGGTTTTTCCACACTAATACAAGTGCAAAAGTGGTTTCCTGCACCAACACAAGTGCGAAAAGTGGTTTTTCAACACTAACACAAGTGCGAAAAGTGGTTTTTCAACACTATCACAAGTGCAAAAAGTGTTTTTTCCACACTAATACAAGTGCAAAAGTGGTTTCCTGCACCAACACAAGAGCCAAAAGTGGTTTTTCAAGACTAACACAAGTGCGAAAAGTGGTTTTTCAACAATAACACAAGTGCGAAAAGTGGTTTTTCCACACTAATACAAGTGCAAAAGTGGTTTCCTGCACCAACACAAGTGCGAAAAGTGGTTTTTCAACACTAACACAAGTGCGAAAAGTGGTTTTTCAAAACTATCACAAGTGCAAAAAGTGTTTTTTCCACACTATTGCAAGTGCAAAATTGGTTTCCTGCACCAACACAAGTGCGAAAAGTGGTTTTTCAACACTAACACAAGTGCGAAAAGTGGTTTTTCAACACTAACACAAGTGCGAAAAGTGGTTTTTTCCACACTAATACAAGTGCAAAAGTGGTTTCCTGCACCAACACAAGTGCGAAAAGTGGTTTTTCAACACTAACACAAGTGCGAAAAGGGGTTTATCAACACTAACACAAGTGCGAAAAGTGGTTTTTCAACACTAACACAAGTGTGAAAAATGGTTTTTCCACACTAATACAAGTGCAAAAGTGGTTTCCTGGACCAACATAAGTGCGAAAAGTGGTTTTTCAACACTAACACAAGTGTGAAAAGTGGTTTTTCAACACTAACACAAGTGCGAAAAGTGGTTTTTCAACACTAACACAAGTGCGAAAAGTGGTTTTTCAGCACTAACACAAGTGCGAAAAGTGTTTTTTCCACACTAATACAAGTGTAAAAGTGGTTTCCTGCACCTACATAAGTGCGAAATGTGGTTTTTCAACACTAACACAAGTGCGAAAAGTGGTTTTTCAACACTAAAACAAGTGCGAAAAGTGGTTTTTCAACACTAACACAAGTGCGAAAAGTGGTTTTTCCACACTAATACAAGTGCAAAAGTGGTTTCCTGCACCAACACAAGTGCGAAAAGTGGTTTTTCAACACTAACACAAGTGCGAAAAGTGGTTTTTCAACACTATCACAAGTGCAAAAAGTGTTTTTTCCACACTAATACAAGTGCAAAAGTGGTTTCCTGCACCAACACAAGTGCAAAAAGTGGTTTTTCAACACTAACACAAGTGCGAAAAGTGGTTTTTCAACACTAACACAAGTGCGAAAAGTAGTTTTTCAACACTATCACAAGTGCAAAAAGTGTTTTTTCTACACTAATACAAGTGCAAAAGTGGTTTCCTGCACCAACACAAGAGCCAAAAGTGGTTTTTCAAGACTAACACAAGTGCAAAAAGTGTTTTTTCTACACTAATACAAGTGCAAAAGTGGTTTCCTGCACCAACACAAGTGCGAAAAGTGGTTTTTCAACACTAACACAAGTGCGAAAAGTGGTTTTTCAACACTATCACAAGTGCAAAAAGTGTTTTTTCCAAACTAATACAAGTGCAAAAGTGGTTTCCTGCACCAACACAAGTGTGAAAAGTGGTTTTTCAACACTAACACAAGTGCGAAAAGTGGTTTTCAACACTAACACAAGTGCGAAAAGTGTTTTTTCCACACTAATACAAGTGCAAAAGTGGTTTCCTGCACCTACACAAGTGCGAAATGTGGTTTTTCAACACTAACACAAGTGCGAAAAGTGGTTTTTCAACACTAAAACAAGTGCGAAAAGTGGTTTTTCAACACTAACACAAGTGCGAAAAGTGGTTTTTCCACACTAATACAAGTGCAAAAGTGGTTTCCTGCACCAACACAAGTGCGAAAAGTGGTTTTTCACCACTAACACAAGTGCGAAAAGTGGTTTTTCAACACTATCACAAGTGCAAAAAGTGTTTTTTCCACACTAATACAAGTGGAAAAGTGGTTTTCCTGCACCAACACGTGCGAAAAGTGGTTTTTCAACACTAACACAAGTGCAAAAAGTGGTTTTTCAACACTAACACAAGTGCGAAAAGTGGTTTTTCAACACTATCACAAGTGCAAAAAGTGTTTTTTCCACACTAATACAAGTGCAAAAGTGGTTTCCTGCACCAACACAAGTGCGAAAAGTGGTTTTTCAACACTAACACAAGTGCGAAAAGTGGTTTTTCAACACTATCACAAGTGCAAAAAGTGTTTTTTCCACACTAATACAAGTGCAAAAGTGGTTTCCTGCACCAATACAAGTGCGAAAAGTGGTTTTTCAACACTAACACAAGTGCGAAAAGTGGTTTTTCAACACTAACACAAGTGCGAAAAGTGGTTTTTCCACACTAATACAAGTGCAAAAGTGGTTTCCTGCACCAACACAAGTGCAAAAAGTGTTTTTTCCACACTAATACAAGTGCAAAAGTGGTTTCCTGCACCAACACAAGGGCGAAAAGTGGTTTTTCAACACTAACACAAGTGCGAAAAGTGTTTTTTCCACACTAATACAAGTGCAAAAGTGGTCTCCTGCACCAACAAAAGTGCGAAAAGTGGTTTTTCAACACTAACACAAGTGCGAAAAGTGGTTTTTCAACACTAACACAAGTGTGAAAAGTGTTTTTTCCAAACTAATACAAGTGCAAAAGTGGTTTCCTGCACCAACACAAGTGTGAAAAGTGCTTTCCAACAATAACACAAGTGCGAAAAGTGGTTTTTCAACACTAACACAAGTGTGAAAAGTGTTTTTTCCAAACTAATACAAGTGCAAAAGTGGTTTCCTGCACCAACACAAGTGTGAAAAGTAGTTTTCAACACTAACACAAGTGCGAAAAGTGGTTTTTCAACACTATCACAAGTGCAAAAAGTGGTTTTTCAACACTATCACAAGTGCAAAAAGTGTTTTTTCCACACTAATACAAGTGCAAAAGTGGTCTCCTGCACCAACAAAAGTGCGAAAAGTGGTTTTTCAACACTAACACAAGTGCGAAAAGTGGTTTTTCAACACTAACACAAGTGTGAAAAGTGTTTTTTCCAAACTAATACAAGTGCAAAAGTGGTTTCCTGCACCAACACAAGGGCGAAAAGTGGTTTTTCAACACTAACACAAGTGCGAAATGTGGTTTTTCAACACTAACACAAGTGCGAAAAGTGGTTTTTCAACACTAACACAAGTACGAAAAGTGGTTTTTTCCACACTAATACAAGTGCAAAAGTGGTTTCCTGCACCAACACAAGTGTGAAAAGTGGTTTTTCAACACTAACACAAGTGCGAAAAGTGGTTTTTCAACACTATCACAAGTGCAAAAAGTGTTTTTTCCACACTAATACAAGTGCAAAAGTGGTCTCCTGCACCAACAAAAGTGCGAAAAGTGGTTTTTCAACACTAACACAAGTGCGAAAAGTGGTTTTTCAACACTAACACAAGTGTGAAAAGTGTTTTTTCCAAACTAATACAAGTGCAAAAGTGGTTTCCTGCACCAACACAAGTGTGAAAAGTGGTTTTTCAACACTAACACAAGTGCGAAAAGTGGTTTTCAACACTAACACAAGTGCGAAAAGTGTTTTTTCCACACTAATACAAGTGCAAAAGTGGTTTCCTGCACCTACACAAGTGCGAAATGTGGTTTTTCAACACTAACACAAGTGCGAAAAGTGGTTTTTCAACACTAAAACAAGTGCGAAAAGTGGTTTTTCAACACTAACACAAGTGCGAAAAGTGGTTTTTCCACACTAATACAAGTGCAAAAGTGGTTTCCTGCACCAACACAAGTGCGAAAAGTGGTTTTTCACCACTAACACAAGTGCGAAAAGTGGTTTTTCAACACTATCACAAGTGCAAAAAGTGTTTTTTCCACACTAATACAAGTGGAAAAGTGGTTTTCCTGCACCAACACGTGCGAAAAGTGGTTTTTCAACACTAACACAAGTGCAAAAAGTGGTTTTTCAACACTAACACAAGTGCGAAAAGTGGTTTTTCAACACTATCACAAGTGCAAAAAGTGTTTTTTCCACACTAATACAAGTGCAAAAGTGGTTTCCTGCACCAACACAAGTGCGAAAAGTGGTTTTTCAACACTAACACAAGTGCGAAAAGTGGTTTTTCAACACTATCACAAGTGCAAAAAGTGTTTTTTCCACACTAATACAAGTGCAAAAGTGGTTTCCTGCACCAATACAAGTGCGAAAAGTGGTTTTTCAACACTAACACAAGTGCGAAAAGTGGTTTTTCAACACTAACACAAGTGCGAAAAGTGGTTTTTCCACACTAATACAAGTGCAAAAGTGGTTTCCTGCACCAACACAAGTGCAAAAAGTGTTTTTTCCACACTAATACAAGTGCAAAAGTGGTTTCCTGCACCAACACAAGGGCGAAAAGTGGTTTTTCAACACTAACACAAGTGCGAAAAGTGTTTTTTCCACACTAATACAAGTGCAAAAGTGGTCTCCTGCACCAACAAAAGTGCGAAAAGTGGTTTTTCAACACTAACACAAGTGCGAAAAGTGGTTTTTCAACACTAACACAAGTGTGAAAAGTGTTTTTTCCAAACTAATACAAGTGCAAAAGTGGTTTCCTGCACCAACACAAGTGTGAAAAGTGCTTTCCAACAATAACACAAGTGCGAAAAGTGGTTTTTCAACACTAACACAAGTGTGAAAAGTGTTTTTTCCAAACTAATACAAGTGCAAAAGTGGTTTCCTGCACCAACACAAGTGTGAAAAGTAGTTTTCAACACTAACACAAGTGCGAAAAGTGGTTTTTCAACACTATCACAAGTGCAAAAAGTGGTTTTTCAACACTATCACAAGTGCAAAAAGTGTTTTTTCCACACTAATACAAGTGCAAAAGTGGTCTCCTGCACCAACAAAAGTGCGAAAAGTGGTTTTTCAACACTAACACAAGTGCGAAAAGTGGTTTTTCAACACTAACACAAGTGTGAAAAGTGTTTTTTCCAAACTAATACAAGTGCAAAAGTGGTTTCCTGCACCAACACAAGTGTGAAAAGTGCTTTCCAACAATAACACAAGTGCGAAAAGTGGTTTTTCAACACTAACACAAGTGTGAAAAGTGTTTTTTTCCAAACTAATACAAGTGCAAAAGTGGTTTCCTGCACCAACACAAGTGTGAAAAGTAGTTTTCAACACTAACACAAGTGCGAAAAGTGGTTTTTCAACACTATCACAAGTGCAAAAAGTGGTTTTTCAACACTATCACAAGTGCAAAAAGTGTTTTTTCCACACTAATACAAGTGCAAAAGTGGTCTCCTGCACCAACAAAAGTGCGAAAAGTGGTTTTTCAACACTAACACAAGTGCGAAAAGTGGTTTTTCAACACTAACACAAGTGTGAAAAGTGTTTTGTCCAAACTAATACAAGTGCAAAAGTGGTTTCCTGCACCAACACAAGTGTGAAAAGTGGTTTTTCAACACTAACACAAGTGCGAAAAGTGGTTTTCAACACTAACACAAGTGCGAAAAGTGTTTTTTCCACACTAATACAAGTGCAAAAGTGGTTTCCTGCACCTACACAAGTGCGAAATGTGGTTTTTCAACACTAACACAAGTGCGAAAAGTGGTTTTTCAACACTAAAACAAGTGCGGAAAGTGGTTTTTCAACACTAACACAAGTGCGAAAAGTGGTTTTTCCACACTAATACAAGTGCAAAAGTGGTTTCCTGCACCTACACAAGTGCGAAATGTGGTTTTTCAACACTAACACAAGTGCGAAAAGTGGTTTTTCAACACTAAAACAAGTGCGAAAAGTGGTTTTTCCACACTAATACAAGTGCAAAAGTGGTTTCCTGCACCAACACAAGTGCAAAAAGTGGTTTTTCACCACTAACACAAGTGCGAAAAGTGGTTTTTCAACACTATCACAAGTGCAAAAAGTGTTTTTTCCACACTAATACAAGTGCAAAAGTGGTTTCCTGCACCAACACAAGTGCGAAAAGTGGTTTTTCAACACTAACACAAGTGCGAAAAGTGGTTTTTCAACACTATCACAAGTGCAAAAAGTGTTTTTTCCACACTAATACAAGTGCAAAAGTGGTTTCCTGCACCAACACAAGTGCGAAAAGTGGTTTTTCAACACTAACACAAGTGCGAAAATTGGTTTTTCAACACTAACACAAGTGCGAAAAGTGGTTTTTCCACACTAATACAAGTGCAAAAGTGGTTTCCTGCACCAACACAAGTGCAAAAAGTGTTTTTTCCACACTAATACAAGTGCAAAAGTGGTTTCCTGCACCAACACAAGGGCGAAAAGTGGTTTTTCAACACTAACACAAGTGCGAAAAGTGTTTTTTCCACACTAATACAAGTGCAAAAGTGGTTTCCTGCACCAACAAAAGTGGGAAAAGTGGTTTTTCAACACTAACACAAGTGCGAAAAGTGGTTTTTCAACACTAACACAAGTGTGAAAAGTGTTTTTTCCAAACTAATACAAGTGCAAAAGTGGTTTCCTGCACCAACACAAGTGTGAAAAGTGGTTTTTCAACAATAACACAAGTGCGAAAAGTGGTTTTTCAACACTAACACAAGTGTGAAAAGTGTTTTTTCCAAACTAATACAAGTGCAAAAGTGGTTTCCTGCACCAACACAAGTGTGAAAAGTAGTTTTCAACACTAACACAAGTGCGAAAAGTGGTTTTTCAACACTATCACAAGTGCAAAAAGTGTTTTTTCAAGACTAACACAAGTGCGAAAAGTGGTTTTTCAACACTAACACAAGTGCGAAAAGTGGTTTTTCAACACTATCACAAGTGCAAAAAGTGTTTTTTCCACACTAATACAAGTGCAAAAGTGGTCTCCTGCACCAACAAAAGTGCGAAAAGTGGTTTTTCAACACTAACACAAGTGCGAAAAGTGGTTTTTCAACACTAACACAAGTGTGAAAAGTGTTTTTTCCAAACTAATACAAGTGCAAAAGTGGTTTCCTGCACCAACACAAGTGTGAAAAGTGGTTTTTCAACACTAAAACAAGTGCGAAAAGTGGTTTTCAACACTAACACAAGTGCGAAAAGTGTTTTTTCCACACTAATACAAGTGCAAAAGTGGTTTCCTGCACCTACACAAGTGCGAAATGTGGTTTTTCAACACTAACACAAGTGCGAAAAGTGGTTTTTCAACACTAAAACAAGTGCGGAAAGTGGTTTTTCAACACTAACGCAAGTGCGAAAAGTGGTTTTTCCACACTAATACAAGTGCAAAAGTGGTTTCCTGCACCAACACAAGTGTGAAAAGTGGTTTTTCACCACTAACACAAGTGCGAAAAGTGGTTTTTCAACACTATCACAAGTGCAAAAAGTGTTTTTTCCACACTAATACAAGTGGAAAAGTGGTTTTCCTGCACCAACACGTGCGAAAAGTGGTTTTTCAACACTAACACAAGTGCGAAAAGTGGTTTTTCAACACTAACACAAGTGCGAAAAGTGGTTTTTCAACACTATCACAAGTGCAAAAAGTGTTTTTTCCACACTAATACAAGTGCAAAAGTGGTTTCCTGCACCAACACAAGTGCGAAAAGTGGTTTTTCAACACTAACACAAGTGCGAAAAGTGGTTTTTCAACACTAACACAAGTGCGAAAAGTGGTTTTTCAACACTAATACAAGTGCAAAAGTGGTTTCCTGCACCTACACAAGTGCGAAATGTGGTTTTTCAACACTAACACAAGTGCGAAAAGTGGTTTTTCAGCACTAACACAAGTGTGAAAAGTGTTTTTTCCACACTAATACAAGTGCAAAAGTGGTTTCCTGCACCTACACAAGTGCGAAATGTGGTTTTTCAACACTAACACAAGTGCGAAAAGTGGTTTTTCAGCACTAACACAAGTGCGAAAAGTGTTTTTTCCACACTAATACAAATGCAAAAGTGGTTTCCTGCACCTACATAAGTGCGAAATGTGGTTTTTCAACACTAACACAAGTGCGAAAAGTTGTTTTTCAACACTAAAACAAGTGCGAAAAGTGGTTTTTCAACACTAACACAAGTGCGAAAAGTGGTTTTTCCACACTAATACAAGTGCAAAAGTGGTTTCCTGCACCAAAACAAGTGCGAAAAGTCGTTTTTCAACACTAACACAAGTGCGAAAAGTGGTTTTTCAACACTATCACAAGTGCAAAAAGTGTTTTTTCCACACTAATACAAGTGCAAAAGTGGTTTCCTGCACCAACACAAGTGCGAAAAGTGGTTTTTCAACACTAACACAAGTGCGAAAAGTGGTTTTTCAACACTAACACAAGTGCGAAAAGTGGTTTTTCAACACTAACACAAGTGCGAAAAGTGGTTTTTCAGCACTAACACAAGTGCGAAAAGTGTTTTTTCCACACTAATACAAGTGTAAAAGTGGTTTCCTGCACCTACATAAGTGCGAAATGTGGTTTTTCAACACTAACACAAGTGCGAAAAGTGGTTTTTCAACACTAAAACAAGTGCGAAAAGTGGTTTTTCAACACTAACACAAGTGCGAAAAGTGGTTTTTCCACACTAATACAAGTGCAAAAGTGGTTTCCTGCACCAACACAAGTGCGAAAAGTGGTTTTTCAACACTAACACAAGTGCGAAAAGTGGTTTTTCAACACTATCACAAGTGCAAAAAGTGTTTTTTCCACACTAATACAAGTGCAAAAGTGGTTTCCTGCACCAACACAAGAGCCAAAAGTGGTTTTTCAAGACTAACACAAGTGCGAAAAGTGGTTTTTCAACAATAACACAAGTGCGAAAAGTGGTTTTTCCACACTAATACAAGTGCAAAAGTGGTTTCCTGCACCAACACAAGTGCGAAAAGTGGTTTTTCAACACTAACACAAGTGCGAAAAGTGGTTTTTCAAAACTATCACAAGTGCAAAAAGTGTTTTTTCCACACTATTGCAAGTGCAAAATTGGTTTCCTGCACCAACACAAGTGCGAAAAGTGGTTTTTCAACACTAACACAAGTGCGAAAAGTGGTTTTTCAACACTAACACAAGTGCGAAAAGTGGTTTTTTCCACACTAATACAAGTGCAAAAGTGGTTTCCTGCACCAACACAAGTGCGAAAAGTGGTTTTTCAACACTAACACAAGTGCGAAAAGGGGTTTATCAACACTAACACAAGTGCGAAAAGTGGTTTTTCAACACTAACACAAGTGTGAAAAATGGTTTTTCCACACTAATACAAGTGCAAAAGTGGTTTCCTGGACCAACATAAGTGCGAAAAGTGGTTTTTCAACACTAACACAAGTGTGAAAAGTGGTTTTTCAACACTAACACAAGTGCGAAAAGTGGTTTTTCAACACTAACACAAGTGCGAAAAGTGGTTTTTCAGCACTAACACAAGTGCGAAAAGTGTTTTTTCCACACTAATACAAGTGTAAAAGTGGTTTCCTGCACCTACATAAGTGCGAAATGTGGTTTTTCAACACTAACACAAGTGCGAAAAGTGGTTTTTCAACACTAAAACAAGTGCGAAAAGTGGTTTTTCAACACTAACACAAGTGCGAAAAGTGGTTTTTCCACACTAATACAAGTGCAAAAGTGGTTTCCTGCACCAACACAAGTGCGAAAAGTGGTTTTTCAACACTAACACAAGTGCGAAAAGTGGTTTTTCAACACTATCACAAGTGCAAAAAGTGTTTTTTCCACACTAATACAAGTGCAAAAGTGGTTTCCTGCACCAACACAAGTGCAAAAAGTGGTTTTTCAACACTAACACAAGTGCGAAAAGTGGTTTTTCAACACTAACACAAGTGCGAAAAGTAGTTTTTCAACACTATCACAAGTGCAAAAAGTGTTTTTTCTACACTAATACAAGTGCAAAAGTGGTTTCCTGCACCAACACAAGAGCCAAAAGTGGTTTTTCAAGACTAACACAAGTGCGAAAAGTGGTTTTTCCACACTAATACAAGTGCAAAACTGGTTTCCTGCACCAACACAAGTGCGAAAAGTGGTTTTTCAACACTAACCCAATTGCGAAAAGTGGTTTTTCCACACTAATACAAGTGCAAAAGTGGTTTCCTGCACCAACACAAGTGCGAAAAGTGGTTTTTCAACACTAACACAAGTGCGAAAAGTGGTTTTTCAACACTATCACAAGTGCAAAAAGTGGTTTTTCCACACTAATACAAGTGCAAAAGTGGTTTCCTGCACCAACACAAGTGCGAAAAGTGGTTTTTCAACACTAACACAAGTGCGAAAAGTGGTTTTTCAACACTAACACAAGTGCGAAAAGTGGTTTTACCACACTAATACAAGTGCAAAAGTGGTTTCCTGCACCAACACAAGTGCGAAAAGTAGTTTTCAACACTAACACAAATGCGAAAAGTGGTTTTTCAACACTATCACAAGTGCAAAAAGTGTTTTTTCAAGACTAACACAAGTGCGAAAAGTGGTTTTTCAACACTAACATAAGTGCGAAAAGTGGTTTTTCCACACTAATACAAGTGCAAAAGTGGTTTCCTGCACCAACACAAGTGCGAAAAGTAGTTTTCAACACTAACACAAGTGCGAAAAGTGGTTTTTCAACACTATCACAAGTGCAAAAAGTGTTTTTTCCACACTAATACGAGTGCAAAAGTGGTTTCCTGCACCAACACAAGTGCGAAAAGTGGTTTTTCAACACTAACACAAGTGCGAAAAGTGGTTTTTCAACACTATCACAAGTGCAAAAAGTGTTTTTTCCACACTAATACAAGTGCAAAAGTGGTTTCCTGCACTAACACAAGTGCGAAAAGTGGTTTTTCAACACTAACACAAGTGCGAAAAGTGGTTTTTCAACACTAATACAAGTGCAAAAGTGGTTTCCTGCACCTACACAAGTGCGAAATGTGGTTTTTCAACACTAACACAAGTGCAAAAAGTGGTTTTTCAGCACTAACACAAGTGCGAAAAGTGTTTTTTCCAAACTAATACAAGTGCAAAAGTGGTTTCCTGCACCTACACAAGTGCGAAATGTGGTTTTTCAACACTAACACAAGTGCGAAAAGTGGTTTTTCAGCACTAACACAAGTGCGAAAAGTGTTTTTTCCACACTAATACAAGTGCAAAAGTGGTTTCCTGCACCTGCATAAGTGCGAAATGTGGTTTTTCAACACTAACACAAGTGCAAAAAGTTGTTTTTCAACACCAAAACAAGTGCGAAAAGTGGTTTTTCAACACTAACACAAGTGCGAAAAGTGGTTTTTCCACACTCATACAAGTGCAAAAGTGGTTTCCTGCACCAAAACAAGTGCGAAAAGTGGTTTTTCAACACTAACACAAGTGCGAAAAGTGGTTTTTCAACACTATCACAAGTGCAAAAAGTGTTTTTCCACACTAATACAAGTGCAAAAGTGGTTTCCTGCACCAACACAAGTGCGAAAAGTGGTTTTTCAACACTAACACAAGTGCGAAAAGTGGTTTTTCAACACTAACACAAGTGCGAAAAGTGGTTTTTCAACACTATCACAAGTGCAAAAAGTGTTTTTTCCACACTAATACAAGTGCAAAAGTGGTTTCCTGCACCAACACAAGAGCCAAAAGTGGTTTTTCAACACTAACACAAGTGCGAAAAGTGGGTTTTCCACACTAATACAAGTGCAAAAGTGGTTTCCTGCACCAACACAAGTGCGAAAAGTGGTTTTTCAACACTAACACAAGTGCGAAAAGTGGTTTTTCAAAACTATCACAAGTGCAAAAAGTGTTTTTTCCACACTAATGCAAGTGCAAAATTGGTTTCCTGCACCAACACAAGTGCGAAAAGTGGTTTTTCAACACTAACACAAGTGCGAAAAGTGGTTTTTCAACACTAACACAAGTGCGAAAAGTGGTTTTTTCCACACTAATACAAGTGCAAAAGTGGTTTCCTGCACCAACACAAGTGCGAAGAGTGGTTTTTCAACACTAACACAAGTGCAAAAAGGGGTTTATCAACACTAACACAAGTGCGAAAAGTGGTTTTTCAACACTAACACAAGTGTGAAAAATGGTTTTTCCACACTAATACAAGTGCAAAAGTGGTTTCCTGGACCAACATAATTGCGAAAAGTGGTTTTTCAACACTAACACAAGTGCGAAAAGTGGTTTTTCAACACTAACACAAGTGCGAAAAGTATTTTTTCTGCACTAATACAAGTGCAAAAGTGGTTTCCTGCACAAACACAAGTGCGAAAAGTGGTTTTTCAACACTAACACAAGTGCGAAAAGTGGTTTTTCAACACTAACACAAGTGTGAAAAGTGTTTTTTCCAAACTAATACAAGTGCAAAAGTGGTTTCCTGCACCTACACAAGTGCGAAATGTGGTTTTTCAACACTAACACAAGTGCGAAAAGTGGTTTTTCAGCACTAACACAAGTGCGAAAAGTGTTTTTTCCACACTAATACAAGTGCAAAAGTGGTTTCCTGCACCTGCATAAGTGCGAAATGTGGTTTTTCAACACTAACACAAGTGCAAAAAGTTGTTTTTCAACACCAAAACAAGTGCGAAAAGTGGTTTTTCAACACTAACACAAGTGCGAAAAGTGGTTTTTCCACACTCATACAAGTGCAAAAGTGGTTTCCTGCACCAAAACAAGTGCGAAAAGTGGTTTTTCAACACTAACACAAGTGCGAAAAGTGGTTTTTCAACACTATCACAAGTGCAAAAAGTGTTTTTCCACACTAATACAAGTGCAAAAGTGGTTTCCTGCACCAACACAAGTGCGAAAAGTGGTTTTTCAACACTAACACAAGTGCGAAAAGTGGTTTTTCAACACTAACACAAGTGCGAAAAGTGGTTTTTCAGCACTAACACAAGTGCGAAAAGTGTTTTTTCCACACTAATACAAGTGCAAAAGTGGTTTCCTGCACCTGCATAAGTGCGAAATGTGGTTTTTCAACACTAACACAAGTGCAAAAAGTTGTTTTTCAACACCAAAACAAGTGCGAAAAGTGGTTTTTCAACACTAACACAAGTGCGAAAAGTGGTTTTTCCACACTCATACAAGTGCAAAAGTGGTTTCCTGCACCAAAACAAGTGCGAAAAGTGGTTTTTCAACACTAACACAAGTGCGAAAAGTGGTTTTTCAACACTATCACAAGTGCAAAAAGTGTTTTTCCACACTAATACAAGTGCAAAAGTGGTTTCCTGCACCAACACAAGTGCGAAAAGTGGTTTTTCAACACTAACACAAGTGCGAAAAGTGGTTTTTCAACACTAACACAAGTGCGAAAAGTGGTTTTTCAACACTATCACAAGTGCAAAAAGTGTTTTTTCCACACTAATACAAGTGCAAAAGTGGTTTCCTGCACCAACACAAGAGCCAAAAGTGGTTTTTCAACACTAACACAAGTGCGAAAAGTGGGTTTTCCACACTAATACAAGTGCAAAAGTGGTTTCCTGCACCAACACAAGTGCGAAAAGTGGTTTTTCAACACTAACACAAGTGCGAAAAGTGGTTTTTCAAAACTATCACAAGTGCAAAAAGTGTTTTTTCCACACTAATGCAAGTGCAAAATTGGTTTCCTGCACCAACACAAGTGCGAAAAGTGGTTTTTCAACACTAACACAAGTGCGAAAAGTGGTTTTTCAACACTAACACAAGTGCGAAAAGTGGTTTTTTCCACACTAATACAAGTGCAAAAGTGGTTTCCTGCACCAACACAAGTGCGAAGAGTGGTTTTTCAACACTAACACAAGTGCAAAAAGGGGTTTATCAACACTAACACAAGTGCGAAAAGTGGTTTTTCAACACTAACACAAGTGTGAAAAATGGTTTTTCCACACTAATACAAGTGCAAAAGTGGTTTCCTGGACCAACATAATTGCGAAAAGTGGTTTTTCAACACTAACACAAGTGCGAAAAGTGGTTTTTCAACACTAACACAAGTGCGAAAAGTATTTTTTCTGCACTAATACAAGTGCAAAAGTGGTTTCCTGCACAAACACAAGTGCGAAAAGTGGTTTTTCAACACTAACACAAGTGCGAAAAGTGGTTTTTCAACACTAACACAAGTGCGAAAAGTATTTTTTCCACACTAATACAAGTGCAAAAGTGGTTTCCTGCACCAACACAAGGGCGAAAAGTGGTTTTTCAACACTAACACAAGTGCGAAATGGGGTTTTTCAACACTAACACAAGTGCGAAAAGTGGTTTTTCAACACTAACACAAGTACGAAAAGTGGTTTTTTTCCACACTAATGCAAGTGCAAAAGTGGTTTCCTGCACCAACACAAGTGTGAAAAGTGGTTTTTCAACACTAACACAAGTGCGAAAAGTGGTTTTTCAACACTATCACAAGTGCAAAGAGTGTTTTTTCCACACTAATACGAGTGCAAAAGTGGTTTCCTGCACCAACACAAGTGCGAAAAGTGGTTTTTCAACACTAACACAAGTGCGAAAAGTGGTTTTTCAACACTAATACAAGTGCGAAAAGTGGTTTTTCCACACTAATACAAGTGCAAAAGTGGTTTCCTGCACCAACACAAGTGCGAAAAGTGGTTTTTCAACACTAACACAAGTGCAAAAAGTGTTTTTTCCACACTACTACAAGTGCTAAAGTGGTTTCCTGGACCAACATAAGTGCGAAAAGTGGTTTTTCAACACTAACACAAGTGCGAAAAGTGGTTTTTCAACACTAACACAAGTGCGAAAAGTATTTTTTCCACACTAATACAAGTGCAAAAGTGGTTTCCTGCACCAACACAAGTGCGAAAAGTGGTTTTTCAACACTAACACAAGTGCGAAAAGTGTTTTTTCAACAATAACACAAGTGCGAAAAGTGTTTTTTCCACACTAATACAAGTGCAAAAGTGGTTTCCTGCACAAACACAAGTGCGAAAAGTGGTTTTTCAACACTAACACAAGTGTGAAAATTGGTTTTTCAACACTAACACAAGTGCGAAAAGTATTTTTTCCACACTAATACAAGTGCAAAAGTGGTTTCCTGCACCAACACAAGGGCGAAAAGTGGTTTTTCAACACTAACACAAGTGCGAAATGTGGTTTTTCAACACTAACACAAGTGCGAAAAGTGGTTTTTCAACACTAACACAAGTACGAAAAGTGGTTTTCCACACTAATACAAGTGCAAAAGTGGTTTCCTGCACCAACACAAGTGTGAAAAGTGGTTTTTCAACACTAACACAAGTGCGAAAAGTGGTTTTTCCACACTAATACAAGTGCAAAAGTGGTTTCCTGCACCAAAACAAGTGCGAAAAGTGGTTTTTTAACACTAACACAAGTGCGAAAAGTGGTTTTTCAACACTATCACAAGTGCAAAAAGTGTTTTTTCCACACTAATACAAGTGCAAAAGTGGTTTCCTGCACCAACACAAGTGCGAAAAGTGGTTTTTCAACACTAACACAAGTGCGAAAAGTGGTTTTTCAACACTAACACAAGTGTGAAAAGTGGTTTTTCAACACTATCACAAGTGCAAAAAGTGTTTTTTCAAAAAACTAATACAAGTGCAAAAGTGGTTTCCTGCACCAACACAAGAGCCAAAAGTGGTTTTTCAAGACTAACACAAGTGCGAAAAGTGGTTTTTCAACACTAACACAAGTGCGAAAAGTGGTTTTTCCACACTAATACAAGTGCAAAAGTGGTTTCCTGCACCAACACAAGTGCGAAAAGTGGTTTTTCAACACTAACACAAGTGCGAAAAGTGGTTTTTCAAAACTATCACAAGTGCAAAAAGTGTTTTTTCCACACTAATGCAAGTGCAAAATTGGTTTCCTGCACCAACACAAGTGCGAAAAGTGGTTTTTCAACACTAACACAAGTGCGAAAAGTGGTTTTTCAACACTAACACAAGTGCGAAAAGTGGTTTTTTCCACACTAATACAAGTGCAAAAGTGGTTTCCTGCACCAACAAAAGTGGGAAAAGTGGTTTTTCAACACTAACACAAGTGCGAAAAGTGGTTTTTCAACACTAACACAAGTGTGAAAAGTGTTTTTTCCAAACTAATACAAGTGCAAAAGTGGTTTCCTGCACCAACACAAGTGTGAAAAGTGGTTTTTCAACAATAACACAAGTGCGAAAAGTGGTTTTTCAACACTAACACAAGTGTGAAAAGTGTTTTTTCCAAACTAATACAAGTGCAAAAGTGGTTTCCTGCACCAACACAAGTGTGAAAAGTAGTTTTCAACACTAACACAAGTGCGAAAAGTGGTTTTTCAACACTATCACAAGTGCAAAAAGTGTTTTTTCAAGACTAACACAAGTGCGAAAAGTGGTTTTTCAACACTAACACAAGTGCGAAAAGTGGTTTTTCAACACTATCACAAGTGCAAAAAGTGTTTTTTCCACACTAATACAAGTGCAAAAGTGGTCTCCTGCACCAACAAAAGTGCGAAAAGTGGTTTTTCAACACTAACACAAGTGCGAAAAGTGGTTTTTCAACACTAACACAAGTGTGAAAAGTGTTTTTTCCAAACTAATACAAGTGCAAAAGTGGTTTCCTGCACCAACACAAGTGTGAAAAGTGGTTTTTCAACACTAAAACAAGTGCGAAAAGTGGTTTTCAACACTAACACAAGTGCGAAAAGTGTTTTTTCCACACTAATACAAGTGCAAAAGTGGTTTCCTGCACCTACACAAGTGCGAAATGTGGTTTTTCAACACTAACACAAGTGCGAAAAGTGGTTTTTCAACACTAAAACAAGTGCGGAAAGTGGTTTTTCAACACTAACGCAAGTGCGAAAAGTGGTTTTTCCACACTAATACAAGTGCAAAAGTGGTTTCCTGCACCAACACAAGTGCGAAAAGTGGTTTTTCACCACTAACACAAGTGCGAAAAGTGGTTTTTCAACACTATCACAAGTGCAAAAAGTGTTTTTTCCACACTAATACAAGGGGAAAAGTGGTTTTCCTGCACCAACACGTGCGAAAAGTGGTTTTTCAACACTAACACAAGTGCGAAAAGTGGTTTTTCAACACTAACACAAGTGCGAAAAGTGGTTTTTCAACACTATCACAAGTGCAAAAAGTGTTTTTTCCACACTAATACAAGTGCAAAAGTGGTTTCCTGCACCAACACAAGTGCGAAAAGTGGTTTTTCAACACTAACACAAGTGCGAAAAGTGGTTTTTCAACACTAACACAAGTGCGAAAAGTGCTTTTTCAACACTAATACAAGTGCAAAAGTGGTTTCCTGCACCTACACAAGTGCGAAATGTGGTTTTTCAACACTAACACAAGTGCGAAAAGTGGTTTTTCAGCACTAACACAAGTGTGAAAAGTGTTTTTTCCACACTAATACAAGTGCAAAAGTGGTTTCCTGCACCTACACAAGTGCGAAATGTGGTTTTTCAACACTAACACAAGTGCGAAAAGTGGTTTTTCAGCACTAACACAAGTGCGAAAAGTGTTTTTTCCACACTAATACAAATGCAAAAGTGGTTTCCTGCACCTACATAAGTGCGAAATGTGGTTTTTCAACACTAACACAAGTGCGAAAAGTTGTTTTTCAACACTAAAACAAGTGCGAAAAGTGGTTTTTCAACACTAACACAAGTGCGAAAAGTGGTTTTTCCACACTAATACAAGTGCAAAAGTGGTTTCCTGCACCAAAACAAGTGCGAAAAGTGGTTTTTCAACACTAACACAAGTGCGAAAAGTGGTTTTTCAACACTATCACAAATGCAAAAAGTGTTTTTTCCACACTAATACAAGTGCAAAAGTGGTTTCCTGCACCAACACAAGTGCGAAAAGTGGTTTTTCAACACTAACACAAGTGCGAAAAGTGGTTTTTCAACACTAACACAAGTGCGAAAAGTGGTTTTTCAACACTATCACAAGTGCAAAAAGTGTTTTTTCCACACTAATACAAGTGCAAAAGTGGTTTCCTGCACCAATACAAGAGCCAAAAGTGGTTTTTCAAGACTAACACAAGTGCGAAAAGTGGTTTTTCAACAATAACACAAGTGCGAAAAGTGGTTTTTCCACACTAATACAAGTGCAAAAGTGGTTTCCTGCACCAACACAAGTGCGAAAAGTGGTTTTTCAACACTAACACAAGTGCGAAAAGTGGTTTTTCAACACTAACACAAGTGCGAAAAGTGGTTTTTCAACACTAACACAAGTGCGAAAAGTGGTTTTTCAGCACTAACACAAGTGCGAAAAGTGTTTTTTCCACACTAATACAAGTGTAAAAGTGGTTTCCTGCACCTACATAAGTGCGAAATGTGGTTTTTCAACACTAACACAAGTGCGAAAAGTGGTTTTTCAACACTAAAACAAGTGCGAAAAGTGGTTTTTCAACACTAACACAAGTGCGAAAAGTGGTTTTTCCACACTAATACAAGTGCAAAAGTGGTTTCCTGCACCAACACAAGTGCGAAAAGTGGTTTTTCAACACTAACACAAGTGCGAAAAGTGGTTTTTCAACACTATCACAAGTGCAAAAAGTGTTTTTTCCACACTAATACAAGTGCAAAAGTGGTTTCCTGCACCAACACAAGAGCCAAAAGTGGTTTTTCAAGACTAACACAAGTGCGAAAAGTGGTTTTTCAACAATAACACAAGTGCGAAAAGTGGTTTTTCCACACTAATACAAGTGCAAAAGTGGTTTCCTGCACCAACACAAGTGCGAAAAGTGGTTTTTCAACACTAACACAAGTGCGAAAAGTGGTTTTTCAAAACTATCACAAGTGCAAAAAGTGTTTTTTCCACACTATTGCAAGTGCAAAATTGGTTTCCTGCACCAACACAAGTGCGAAAAGTGGTTTTTCAACACTAACACAAGTGCGAAAAGTGGTTTTTCAACACTAACACAAGTGCGAAAAGTGGTTTTTTCCACACTAATACAAGTGCAAAAGTGGTTTCCTGCACCAACACAAGTGCGAAAAGTGGTTTTTCAACACTAACACAAGTGCGAAAAGGGGTTTATCAACACTAACACAAGTGCGAAAAGTGGTTTTTCAACACTAACACAAGTGTGAAAAATGGTTTTTCCACACTAATACAAGTGCAAAAGTGGTTTCCTGGACCAACATAAGTGCGAAAAGTGGTTTTTCAACACTAACACAAGTGTGAAAAGTGGTTTTTCAACACTAACACAAGTGCGAAAAGTGGTTTTTCAACACTAACACAAGTGCGAAAAGTGGTTTTTCAGCACTAACACAAGTGCGAAAAGTGTTTTTTCCACACTAATACAAGTGTAAAAGTGGTTTCCTGCACCTACATAAGTGCGAAATGTGGTTTTTCAACACTAACACAAGTGCGAAAAGTGGTTTTTCAACACTAAAACAAGTGCGAAAAGTGGTTTTTCAACACTAACACAAGTGCGAAAAGTGGTTTTTCCACACTAATACAAGTGCAAAAGTGGTTTCCTGCACCAACACAAGTGCGAAAAGTGGTTTTTCAACACTAACACAAGTGCGAAAAGTGGTTTTTCAACACTAACACAAGTGCGAAAAGTGGTTTTTCAGCACTAACACAAGTGCGAAAAGTGTTTTTTCCACACTAATACAAATGCAAAAGTGGTTTCCTGCACCTACATAAGTGCGAAATGTGGTTTTTCAACACTAACACAAGTGCGAAAAGTTGTTTTTCAACACTAAAACAAGTGCGAAAAGTGGTTTTTCAACACTAACACAAGTGCGAAAAGTGGTTTTTCCACACTAATACAAGTGCAAAAGTGGTTTCCTGCACCAAAACAAGTGCGAAAAGTGGTTTTTCAACACTAACACGAGTGCGAAAAGTGGTTTTTCAACACTATCACAAGTGCAAAAAGTGTTTTTTCCACACTAATACAAGTGCAAAAGTGGTTTCCTGCACCAACACAAGTGCGAAAAGTGGTTTTTCAACACTAACACAAGTGCGAAAAGTGGTTTTTCAACACTAACACAAGTGCGAAAAGTGGTTTTTCAACACTATCACAAGTGCAAAAAGTGTTTTTTCCACACTAATACAAGTGCAAAAGTGGTTTCCTGCACCAATACAAGAGCCAAAAGTGGTTTTTCAAGACTAACACAAGTGCGAAAAGTGGTTTTTCAACAATAACACAAGTGCGAAAAGTGGTTTTTCCACACTAATACAAGTGCAAAAGTGGTTTCCTGCACCAACACAAGTGCGAAAAGTGGTTTTTCAACACTAACACAAGTGCGAAAAGTGGTTTTTCAACACTAACACAAGTGCGAAAAGTGGTTTTTCAGCACTAACACAAGTGCGAAAAGTGGTTTTTCAACACTAACACAAGTGCGAAAAGTGGTTTTTCAACACTAACACAAGTGCGAAAAGTGGTTTTTCAGCACTAACACAAGTGCGAAAAGTGTTTTTTCCACACTAATACAAGTGTAAAAGTGGTTTCCTGCACCTACATAAGTGTGAAATGTGGTTTTTCAACACTAACACAAGTGCGAAAAGTGGTTTTTCAACACTAAAACAAGTGCGAAAAGTGGTTTTTCAACACTAACACAAGTGCGAAAAGTGGTTTTTCCACACTAATACAAGTGCAAAAGTGGTTTCCTGCACCAACACAAGTGCGAAAAGTGGTTTTTCAACACTAACACAAGTGCGAAAAGTGGTTTTTCAACACTATCACAAGTGCAAAAAGTGTTTTTTCCACACTAATACAAGTGCAAAAGTGGTTTCCTGCACCAACACAAGAGCCAAAAGTGGTTTTTCAAGCCTAACACAAGTGCGAAAAGTGGTTTTTCAACAATAACACAAGTGCGAAAAGTGGTTTTTCCACACTAATACAAGTGCAAAAGTGGTTTCCTGCACCAACACAAGTGCGAAAAGTGGTTTTTCAACACTAACACAAGTGCGAAAAGTGGTTTTTCAAAACTATCACAAGTGCAAAAAGTGTTTTTTCCACACTATTGCAAGTGCAAAATTGGTTTCCTGCACCAACACAAGTGCGAAAAGTGGTTTTTCAACACTAACACAAGTGCGAAAAGTGGTTTTTCAACACTAACACAAGTGCGAAAAGTGGTTTTTTCCACACTAATACAAGTGCAAAAGTGGTTTCCTGCACCAACACAAGTGCGAAAAGTGGTTTTTCAACACTAACACAAGTGCGAAAAGGGGTTTATCAACACTAACACAAATGCGAAAAGTGGTTTTTCAACACTAACACAAGTGTGAAAAATGGTTTTTCCACACTAATACAAGTGCAAAAGTGGTTTCCTGGACCAACATAAGTGCGAAAAGTGGTTTTTCAACACTAACACAAGTGTGAAAAGTGGTTTTTCAACACTAACACAAGTGCGAAAAGTGGTTTTTCAACACTAACACAAGTGCGAAAAGTGGTTTTTCAGCACTAACACAAGTGCGAAAAGTGTTTTTTCCACACTAATACAAGTGTAAAAGTGGTTTCCTGCACCTACATAAGTGCGAAATGTGGTTTTTCAACACTAACACAAGTGCGAAAAGTGGTTTTTCAACACTAAAACAAGTGCGAAAAGTGGTTTTTCAACACTAACACAAGTGCGAAAAGTGGTTTTTCCACACTAATACAAGTGCAAAAGTGGTTTCCTGCACCAACACAAGTGCGAAAAGTGGTTTTTCAACACTAACACAAGTGCGAAAAGTGGTTTTTCAACACTATCACAAGTGCAAAAAGTGTTTTTTCCACACTAATACAAGTGCAAAAGTGGTTTCCTGCACCAACACAAGTGCAAAAAGTGGTTTTTCAACACTAACACAAGTGCGAAAAGTGGTTTTTCAACACTAACACAAGTGCGAAAAGTAGTTTTTCAACACTATCACAAGTGCAAAAAGTGTTTTTTCCACACTAATACAAGTGCAAAAGTGGTTTCCTGCACCAACACAAGAGCCAAAAGTGGTTTTTCAAGACTAACACAAGTGCGAAAAGTGGTTTTTCCACACTAATACAAGTGCAAAACTGGTTTCCTGCACCAACACAAGTGCGAAAAGTGGTTTTTCAACACTAACCCAATTGCGAAAAGTGGTTTTTCCACACTAATACAAGTGCAAAAGTGGTTTCCTGCACCAACACAAGTGCGAAAAGTGGTTTTTCAACACTAACACAAGTGCGAAAAGTGGTTTTTCAACACTATCACAAGTGCAAAAAGTGGTTTTTCCACACTAATACAAGTGCAAAAGTGGTTTCCTGCACCAACACAAGTGCGAAAAGTGGTTTTTCAACACTAACACAAGTGCGAAAAGTGGTTTTTCAACACTAACACAAGTGCGAAAAGTGGTTTTACCACACTAATACAAGTGCAAAAGTGGTTTCCTGCACCAACACAAGTGCGAAAAGTAGTTTTCAACACTAACACAAATGCGAAAAGTGGTTTTTCAACACTATCACAAGTGCAAAAAGTGTTTTTTCAAGACTAACACAAGTGCGAAAAGTGGTTTTTCAACACTATCACAAGTGCAAAAAGTGTTTTTTCCACACTAATACAAGTGCAAAAGTGGTTTCCTGCACCAACACAAGAGCCAAAAGTGGTTTTTCAACACTATCACAAGTGCAAAAAGTGGTTTTTCAACACTAACACAAGTGCGAAAAGTGGTTTTTCAACACTATCACAAGTGCAAAAAGTGTTTTTTCCACACTAATACAAGTGCAAAAGTGGTTTCCTGCACCAACACAAGAGCCAAAAGTGGTTTTTCAAGCCTAACACAAGTGCGAAAAGTGGTTTTTCAACAATAACACAAGTGCGAAAAGTGGTTTTTCCACACTAATACAAGTGCAAAAGTGGTTTCCTGCACCAACACAAGTGCGAAAAGTGGTTTTTCAACACTAACACAAGTGCGAAAAGTGGTTTTTCAAAACTATCACAAGTGCAAAAAGTGTTTTTTCCACACTATTGCAAGTGCAAAATTGGTTTCCTGCACCAACACAAGTGCGAAAAGTGGTTTTTCAACACTAACACAAGTGCGAAAAGTGGTTTTTCAACACTAACACAAGTGCGAAAAGTGGTTTTTTCCACACTAATACAAGTGCAAAAGTGGTTTCCTGCACCAACACAAGTGCGAAAAGTGGTTTTTCAACACTAACACAAGTGCGAAAAGGGGTTTATCAACACTAACACAAATGCGAAAAGTGGTTTTTCAACACTAACACAAGTGTGAAAAATGGTTTTTCCACACTAATACAAGTGCAAAAGTGGTTTCCTGGACCAACATAAGTGCGAAAAGTGGTTTTTCAACACTAACACAAGTGTGAAAAGTGGTTTTTCAACACTAACACAAGTGCGAAAAGTGGTTTTTCAACACTAACACAAGTGCGAAAAGTGGTTTTTCAGCACTAACACAAGTGCGAAAAGTGTTTTTTCCACACTAATACAAGTGTAAAAGTGGTTTCCTGCACCTACATAAGTGCGAAATGTGGTTTTTCAACACTAACACAAGTGCGAAAAGTGGTTTTTCAACACTAAAACAAGTGCGAAAAGTGGTTTTTCAACACTAACACAAGTGCGAAAAGTGGTTTTTCCACACTAATACAAGTGCAAAAGTGGTTTCCTGCACCAACACAAGTGCGAAAAGTGGTTTTTCAACACTAACACAAGTGCGAAAAGTGGTTTTTCAACACTATCACAAGTGCAAAAAGTGTTTTTTCCACACTAATACAAGTGCAAAAGTGGTTTCCTGCACCAACACAAGTGCAAAAAGTGGTTTTTCAACACTAACACAAGTGCGAAAAGTGGTTTTTCAACACTAACACAAGTGCGAAAAGTAGTTTTTCAACACTATCACAAGTGCAAAAAGTGTTTTTTCCACACTAATACAAGTGCAAAAGTGGTTTCCTGCACCAACACAAGAGCCAAAAGTGGTTTTTCAAGACTAACACAAGTGCGAAAAGTGGTTTTTCCACACTAATACAAGTGCAAAACTGGTTTCCTGCACCAACACAAGTGCGAAAAGTGGTTTTTCAACACTAACCCAATTGCGAAAAGTGGTTTTTCCACACTAATACAAGTGCAAAAGTGGTTTCCTGCACCAACACAAGTGCGAAAAGTGGTTTTTCAACACTAACACAAGTGCGAAAAGTGGTTTTTCAACACTATCACAAGTGCAAAAAGTGGTTTTTCCACACTAATACAAGTGCAAAAGTGGTTTCCTGCACCAACACAAGTGCGAAAAGTGGTTTTTCAACACTAACACAAGTGCGAAAAGTGGTTTTTCAACACTAACACAAGTGCGAAAAGTGGTTTTACCACACTAATACAAGTGCAAAAGTGGTTTCCTGCACCAACACAAGTGCGAAAAGTAGTTTTCAACACTAACACAAATGCGAAAAGTGGTTTTTCAACACTATCACAAGTGCAAAAAGTGTTTTTTCAAGACTAACACAAGTGCAAAAAGTGTTTTTTCCACACTAATACAAGTGCAAAAGTGGTTTCCTGCACTAACACAAGTGCGAAAAGTGGTTTTTCAACACTAACACAAGTGCGAAAAGTGGTTTTTCAACACTAATACAAGTGCAAAAGTGGTTTCCTGCACCTACACAAGTGCGAAATGTGGTTTTTCAACACTAACACAAGTGCGAAAAGTGGTTTTTCAGCACTAACACAAGTGCAAAAAGTGTTTTTTCCAAACTAATACAAGTGCAAAAGTGGTTTCCTGCACCTACACAAGTGCGAAATGTGGTTTTTCAACACTAACACAAGTGCGAAAAGTGGTTTTTCAGCACTAACACAAGTGCGAAAAGTGTTTTTTCCACACTAATACAAGTGCAAAAGTGGTTTCCTGCACCTGCATAAGTGCGAAATGTGGTTTTTCAACACTAACACAAGTGCGAAAAGTTGTTTTTCAACACCAAAACAAGTGCGAAAAGTGGTTTTTCAACACTAACACAAGTGCGAAAAGTGGTTTTTCCACACTCATACAAGTGCAAAAGTGGTTTCCTGCACCAAAACAAGTGCGAAAAGTGGTTTTTCAACACTAACACAAGTGCGAAAAGTGGTTTTTCAACACTATCACAAGTGCAAAAAGTGTTTTTCCACACTAATACAAGTGCAAAAGTGGTTTCCTGCACCAACACAAGTGCGAAAAGTGGTTTTTCAACACTAACACAAGTGCGAAAAGTGGTTTTTCAACACTAACACAAGTGCGAAAAGTGGTTTTTCAACACTATCACAAGTGCAAAAAGTGTTTTTTCCACACTAATACAAGTGCAAAAGTGGTTTCCTGCACCAACACAAGAGCCAAAAGTGGTTTTTCAAGACTAACACAAGTGCGAAAAGTGGTTTTTCAACACTAACACAAGTGCGAAAAGTGGGTTTTCCACACTAATACAAGTGCAAAAGTGGTTTCCTGCACCAACACAAGTGCGAAAAGTGGTTTTTCAACACTAAAACAAGTGCGAAAAGTGGTTTTTCAAAACTATCACAAGTGCAAAAAGTGTTTTTTCCACACTAATGCAAGTGCAAAATTGGTTTCCTGCACCAACACAAGTGCGAAAAGTGGTTTTTCAACACTAACACAAGTGCGAAAAGTGGTTTTTCAACACTAACACAAGTGCGAAAAGTGGTTTTTTCCACACTAATACAAGTGCAAAAGTGGTTTCCTGCACCAACACAAGTGCGAAAAGTGGTTTTTCAACACTAACACAAGTGCGAAAAGGGGTTTATCAACACTAACACAAGTGCGAAAAGTGGTTTTTCAACACTAACACAAGTGTGAAAAATGGTTTTTCCACACTAATACAAGTGCAAAAGTGGTTTCCTGGACCAACATAAGTGCGAAAAGTGGTTTTTCAACACTAACACAAGTGCGAAAAGTGGTTTTTCAACACTAACACAAGTGCGAAAAGTATTTTTTCTGCACTAATACAAGTGCAAAAGTGGTTTCCTGCACAAACACAAGTGCGAAAAGTGGTTTTTCAACACTAACACAAGTGCGAAAAGTGGTTTTTCAACACTAACACAAGTGCGAAAAGTATTTTTTCCACACTAATACAAGTGCAAAAGTGGTTTCCTGCACCAACACAAGGGCGAAAAGTGGTTTTTCAACACTAACACAAGTGCGAAATGGGGTTTTTCAACACTAACACAAGTGCGAAAAGTGGTTTTTCAACACTAACACAAGTACGAAAAGTGGTTTTTTTCCACACTAATGCAAGTGCAAAAGTGGTTTCCTGCACCAACACAAGTGTGAAAAGTGGTTTTTCAACACTAACACAAGTGCGAAAAGTGGTTTTTCAACACTATCACAAGTGCAAAGAGTGTTTTTTCCACACTAATACGAGTGCAAAAGTGGTTTCCTGCACCAACACAAGTGCGAAAAGTGGTTTTTCAACACTAACACAAGTGCGAAAAGTGGTTTTTCAACACTAATACAAGTGCGAAAAGTGGTTTTTCCACACTAATACAAGTGCAAAAGTGGTTTCCTGCACCAACACAAGTGCGAAAAGTGGTTTTTCAACACTAACACAAGTGCAAAAAGTGTTTTTTCCACACTACTACAAGTGCTAAAGTGGTTTCCTGGACCAACATAAGTGCGAAAAGTGGTTTTTCAACACTAACACAAGTGCGAAAAGTGGTTTTTCAACACTAACACAAGTGCGAAAAGTATTTTTTCCACACTAATACAAGTGCAAAAGTGGTTTCCTGCACCAACACAAGTGCGAAAAGTGGTTTTTCAACACTAACACAAGTGCGAAAAGTGTTTTTTCAACAATAACACAAGTGCGAAAAGTGTTTTTTCCACACTAATACAAGAGCAAAAGTGGTTTCATGCACAAACACAAGTGCGAAAAGTGGTTTTTCAACACTAACACAAGTGTGAAAATTGGTTTTTCAACACTAACACAAGTGCGAAAAGTATTTTTTCCACACTAATACAAGTGCAAAAGTGGTTTCCTGCACCAACACAAGGGCGAAAAGTGGTTTTTCAACACTAACACAAGTGCGAAATGTGGTTTTTCAACACTAACACAAGTGCGAAAAGTGGTTTTTCAACACTAACACAAGTACGAAAAGTGGTTTTCCACACTAATACAAGTGCAAAAGTGGTTTCCTGCACCAACACAAGTGTGAAAAGTGGTTTTTCAACACTAACACAAGTGCGAAAAGTGGTTTTTCCACACTAATACAAGTGCAAAAGTGGTTTCCTGCACCAAAACAAGTGCGAAAAGTGGTTTTTTAACACTAACACAAGTGCGAAAAGTGGTTTTTCAACACTATCACAAGTGCAAAAAGTGTTTTTTCCACACTAATACAAGTGCAAAAGTGGTTTCCTGCACCAACACAAGTGCGAAAAGTGGTTTTTCAACACTACCACAAGTGCGAAAAGTGGTTTTTCAACACTAACACAAGTGTGAAAAGTGGTTTTTCAACACTATCACAAGTGCAAAAAGTGTTTTTTCAAAAAACTAATACAAGTGCAAAAGTGGTTTCCTGCACCAACACAAGAGCCAAAAGTGGTTTTTCAAGACTAACACAAGTGCGAAAAGTGGTTTTTCAACACTAACACAAGTGCGAAAAGTGGTTTTTCCACACTAATACAAGTGCAAAAGTGGTTTCCTGCACCAACACAAGTGCGAAAAGTGGTTTTTCAACACTAACACAAGTGCGAAAAGTGGTTTTTCAAAACTATCACAAGTGCAAAAAGTGTTTTTTCCACACTAATGCAAGTGCAAAATTGGTTTCCTGCACCAACACAAGTGCGAAAAGTGGTTTTTCAACACTAACACAAGTGCGAAAAGTGGTTTTTCAACACTAACACAAGTGCGAAAAGTGGTTTTTTCCACACTAATACAAGTGCAAAAGTGGTTTCCTGCACCAACACAAGTGCGAAAAGTGGTTTTTCAACACTAACACAAGTGCGAAAAGGGGTTTATCAACACTAACACAAGTGCGAAAAGTGGTTTTTCAACACTAACACAAGTGCGAAAAGGGGTTTATCAACACTAACACAAGTGTGAAAAATGGTTTTTCCACACTAATACAAGTGCAAAAGTGGTTTCCTGGACCAACATAAGTGCGAAAAGTGGTTTTTCAACACTAACACAAGTGCGAAAAGTGGTTTTTCAACACTAACACAAGTGCGAAAAGTATTTTTTCCACACTAATACAAGTGCAAAAGTGGTTTCCTGCACAAACACAAGTGCGAAAAGTGGTTTTTCAACACTAACACAAGTGCGAAAAGTGGTTTTTCAACACTAACACAAGTGCGAAAAGTATTTTTTCCACACTAATACAAGTGCAAAAGTGGTTTCCTGCACCAACACAAGGGCGAAAAGTGGTTTTTCAACACTAACACAAGTGCGAAATGGGGTTTTTCAACACTAACACAAGTGCGAAAAGTGGTTTTTCAACACTAACACAAGTACGAAAAGTGGTTTTTTCCACACTAATGCAAGTGCAAAAGGGGTTCCTGCACCAACACAAGTGCGAAAAGTGGTTTTTCAACACTAACACAAGTGTGAAAAGTGGTTTTTCAACACTAATACAAGTGCGAAAAGTGGTTTTTCCACACTAATACAAGTGCAAAAGTGGTTTCCTGCACCAACACAAGTGCGAAAAGTGGTTTTTCAACACTAACACAAGTGCAAAAAGTGTTTTTTCCACACTAATACAAGTGCTAAAGTGGTTTCCTGGACCAACATAAGTGCGAAAAGTGGTTTTTCAACACTAACACATGTGCGAAAAGTGGTTTTTCAACACTAACACAAGTGCGAAAAGTATTTTTTCCACACTAATACAAGTGCAAAAGTGGTTTCCTGCACCAACACAAGTGCGAAAAGTGGTTTTTCAACACTAACACAAGTGCGAAAAGTGTTTTTTCAACAATAACACAAGTGCGAAAAGTGTTTTTTCCACACTAATACAAGTGCAAAAGTGGTTTCCTGCACAAACACAAGTGCGAAAAGTGGTTTTTCAACACTAACACAAGTGTGAAAAGTGGTTTTTCAACACTAACACAAGTGCGAAAAGTATTTTTTCCACACTAATACAAGTGCAAAAGTGGTTTCCTGCACCAACACAAGGGCGAAAAGTGGTTTTTCAACACTAACACAAGTGCGAAATGTGGTTTTTCAACACTAACACAAGTGCGAAAAGTGGTTTTTCAACACTAACACAAGTACGAAAAGTGGTTTTTCCACACTAATACAAGTGCAAAAGTGGTTTCCTGCACCAACACAAGTGTGAAAAGTCGTTTTTCAACACTAACACAAGTGCGAAAAGTGGTTTTTCAACACTATCACAAGTGCAAAAAGTGTTTTTTCCACACTAATACAAGTGCAAAAGTGGTCTCCTGCACCAACAAAAGTGCGAAAAGTGGTTTTTCAACACTAACACAAGTGCGAAAAGTGGTTTTTCCACACTAATACAAGTGCAAAAGTGGTCTCCTGCACCAACAAAAGTGCGAAAAGTGGTTTTTCAACACTAACACAAGTGCGAAAAGTGGTTTTTCAACACTAACACAAGTGTGAAAAGTGTTTTTTCCACACTAATACAAGTGCAAAAGTGGTTTCCTGCACAAACACAAGTGCGAAAAGTGGTTTTTCAACACTAACACAAGTGCGAAAAGTGGTTTTCAACACTAACACAAGTGCGAAAAGTGTTTTTTCCACACTAATACAAGTGCAAAAGTGGTTTCCTGCACCTACACAAGTGCGAAATGTGGTTTTTCAACACTAACACAAGTGCGAAAAGTGATTTTTCAACACTAAAACAAGTGCGAAAAGTGGTTTTTCAACACTAACACAAGTGCGAAAAGTGGTTTTTCCACACTAATACAAGTGCAAAAGTGGTTTCCTGCACCAACACAAGTGCGAAAAGTGGTTTTTCACCACTAACACAAGTGCGAAAAGTGGTTTTTCAACACTATCACAAGTGCAAAAAGTGTTTTTTCCACACTAATACAAGTGGAAAAGTGGTTTTCCTGCACCAACACGTGCGAAAAGTGGTTTTTCAACACTAACACAAGTGCAAAAAGTGGTTTTTCAACACTAACACAAGTGCGAAAAGTGGTTTTTCAACACTATCACAAGTGCAAAAAGTGTTTTTTCCACACTAATACAAGTGCAAAAGTGGTTTCCTGCACCAACACAAGTGCGAAAAGTGGTTTTTCAACACTAACACAAGTGCGAAAAGTGGTTTTTCAACACTATCACAAGTGCAAAAAGTGTTTTTTCCACACTAATACAAGTGCAAAAGTGGTTTCCTGCACCAACACAAGTGCGAAAAGTGGTTTTTCAACACTAACACAAGTGCGAAAAGTGGTCTTTCAACACTAACACAAGTGCGAAAAGTGGTTTTTCCACACTAATACAAGTGCAAAAGTGGTTTCCTGCACCAACACAAGTGCAAAAAGTGTTTTTTCCACACTAATACAAGTGCAAAAGTGGTTTCCTGCACCAACACAAGGGCGAAAAGTGGTTTTTCAACACTAACACAAGTGCGAAAAGTGTTTTTTCCACACTAATACAAGTGCAAAAGTGGTCTCCTGCACCAACAAAAGTGCGAAAAGTGGTTTTTCAACACTAACACAAGTGCGAAAAGTGGTTTTTCAACACTAACACAAGTGTGAAAAGTGTTTTTTCCAAACTAATACAAGTGCAAAAGTGGTTTCCTGCACCAACACAAGTGTGAAAAGTGGTTTTTCAACAATAACACAAGTGCGAAAAGTGGTTTTTCAACACTCACACAAGTGTGAAAAGTGTTTTTTCCAAACTAATACAAGTGCAAAAGTGGTTTCCTGCACCAACACAAGTGTGAAAAGTAGTTTTCAAAACTAACACAAGTGCGAAAAGTGGTTTTTCAACACTATCACAAGTGCGAAAAGTGGTTTTTCAACACTAACACAAGTGCGAAAAGTGGTTTTTCAACAATATCACAAGTGCAAAAAGTGTTTTTTCCACACTAATACAAGTGCAAAAGTGGTCTCCTGCACCAACAAAAGTGTGAAAAGTGGTTTTTCAACACTAACACAAGTGTGAAAAGTGTTTTTTCCAAACTAATACAAGTGCAAAAGTGGTTTCCTGCACCAACACAAGTGTGAAAAGTGGTTTTTCAACACTAACACAAGTGCGAAAAGTGGTTTTCAACACTAACACAAGTGCGAAAAGTGTTTTTTCCACACTAATACAAGTGCAAAAGTGGTTTCCTGCACCTACACAAGTGCGAAATGTGGTTTTTCAACACTAACACAAGTGCGAAAAGTGGTTTTTCAACACTAAAACAAGTGCGGAAAGTGGTTTTTCAACACTAACACAAGTGCGAAAAGTGGTTTTTCCACACTAATACAAGTGCAAAAGTGGTTTCCTGCACCTGCACAAGTGCGAAATGTGGTTTTTCAACACTAACACAAGTGCGAAAAGTGGTTTTTCAACACTAAAACAAGTGCGAAAAGTGGTTTTTGCACACTAATACAAGTGCAAAAGTGGTTTCCTGCACCAACACAAGTGCGAAAAGTGGTTTTTCACCACTAACACAAGTGCGAAAAGTGGTTTTTCAACACTATCACAAGTGCAAAAAGTGGTTTTTCAACACTAACACAAGTGCGAAAAGTGGTTTTTCAACACTATCACAAGTGCAAAAAGTGTTTTTTCCACACTAATACAAGTGCAAAAGTGGTTTCCTGCACCAACACAAGTGCGAAAAGTGGTTTTTCAACACTAACACAAGTGCGAAAAGTGGTTTTTCAACACTATCACAAGTGCAAAAAGTGTTTTTTCCACACTAATACAAGTGCAAAAGTGGTTTCCTGCACCAACACAAGTGCGAAAAGTGCTTTTTCAACACTAACACAAGTGCGAAAAGTGGTTTTTCAACACTAACACAAGTGCGAAAAGTGGTTTTTCCACACTAATACAAGTGCAAAAGTGGTTTCCTGCACCAACACAAGTGCAAAAAGTGTTTTTTCCACACTAATACAAGTGCAAAAGTGGTTTCCTGCACCAACACAAGGGCGAAAAGTGGTTTTTCAACACTAAAACAAGTGCGAAAAGTCGTTTTTCAACACTAACACAAGTGCGAAAAGTGGTTTTTCCACACTAATACAAGTGCAAAAGTGGTTTCCTGCACCAACACAAGTGCGAAAAGTGGTTTTTCAACACTAACACAAGTGCGAAAAGTGGTTTTTCAACACTATCACAAGTGCAAAAAGTGTTTTTTCCACACTAATACAAGTGCAAAAGTGGTTTCCTGCACCAACACAAGAGCCAAAAGTGGTTTTTCAAGACTAACACAAGTGCGAAAAGTGGTTTTTCAACAATAACACAAGTGCGAAAAGTGGTTTTTCCACACTAATACAAGTGCAAAAGTGGTTTCCTGCACCAACACAAGTGCGAAAAGTGGTTTTTCAACACTAACACAAGTGCGAAAAGTGGTTTTTCAAAACTATCACAAGTGCAAAAAGTGTTTTTTCCACACTAATGCAAGTGCAAAATTGGTTTCCTGCACCAACACAAGTGCGAAAAGTGGTTTTTCAACACTAACACAAGTGCGAAAAGTGGTTTTTCAACACTAACACAAGTGCGAAAAGTGGTTTTTTCCACACTAATACAAGTGCAAAAGTGGTTTCCTGCACCAACACAAGTGCGAAAAGTGGTTTTTCAACACTAACACAAGTGCGAAAAGGGGTTTATCAACACTAACACAAGTGCGAAAAGTGGTTTTTCAACACTAACACAAGTGTGAAAAATGGTTTTTCCACACTAATACAAGTGCAAAAGTGGTTTCCTGGACCAACATAAGTGCGAAAAGTGGTTTTTCAACACTAACACAAGTGCGAAAAGTGGTTTTTCAACACTAACACAAGTGCGAAAAGTGGTTTTTCAACACTAACACAAGTGCGAAAAGTGGTTTTTCAGCACTAACACAAGTGCGAAAAGTGTTTTTTCCACACTAATACAAGTGTAAAAGTGGTTTCCTGCACCTACATAAGTGCGAAATGTGGTTTTTCAACACTAACACAAGTGCGAAAAGTGGTTTTTCAACACTAAAACAAGTGCGAAAAGTGGTTTTTCAACACTAACACAAGTGCGAAAAGTGGTTTTTCCACACTAATACAAGTGCAAAAGTGGTTTCCTGCACCAACACAAGTGCGAAAAGTGGTTTTTCAACACTAACACAAGTGCGAAAAGTGGTTTTTCAACACTATCACAAGTGCAAAAAGTGTTTTTTCCACACTAATACAAGTGCAAAAGTGGTTTCCTGCACCAACACAAGTGCAAAAAGTGTTTTTTCCACACTAATACAAGTGCAAAAGTGGTTTCCTGCACCAACACAAGAGCCAAAAGTGGTTTTTCAAGTCTAACACAAGTGCGAAAAGTTGTTTTTCAACACTAACACAAGTGCGAAAAGTGGTTTTTCAACAATATCACAAGTGCAAAAAGTGTTTTTTCCACACTAATACAAGTGCAAAAGTGGTCTCCTGCACCAACAAAAGTGTGAAAAGTGGTTTTTCAACACTAACACAAGTGTGAAAAGTGTTTTTTCCAAACTAATACAAGTGCAAAAGTGGTTTCCTGCACCAACACAAGTGTGAAAAGTGGTTTTTCAACACTAACACAAGTGCGAAAAGTGGTTTTCAACACTAACACAAGTGCGAAAAGTGTTTTTTCCACACTAATACAAGTGCAAAAGTGGTTTCCTGCACCTACACAAGTGCGAAATGTGGTTTTTCAACACTAACACAAGTGCGGAAAGTGGTTTTTCAACACTAACACAAGTGCGAAAAGTGGTTTTTCCACACTAATACAAGTGCAAAAGTGGTTTCCTGCACCTGCACAAGTGCGAAATGTGGTTTTTCAACACTAACACAAGTGCGAAAAGTGGTTTTTCAACACTAAAACAAGTGCGAAAAGTGGTTTTTGCACACTAATACAAGTGCAAAAGTGGTTTCCTGCACCAACACAAGTGCGAAAAGTGGTTTTTCACCACTAACACAAGTGCGAAAAGTGGTTTTTCAACACTATCACAAGTGCAAAAAGTGGTTTTTCAACACTAACACAAGTGCGAAAAGTGGTTTTTCAACACTATCACAAGTGCAAAAAGTGTTTTTTCCACACTAATACAAGTGCAAAAGTGGTTTCCTGCACCAACACAAGTGCGAAAAGTGGTTTTTCAACACTAACACAAGTGCGAAAAGTGGTTTTTCAACACTATCACAAGTGCAAAAAGTGTTTTTTCCACACTAATACAAGTGCAAAAGTGGTTTCCTGCACCAACACAAGTGCGAAAAGTGGTTTTTCAACACTAACACAAGTGCGAAAAGTGGTTTTTCAACACTAACACAAGTGCGAAAAGTGGTTTTTCCACACTAATACAAGTGCAAAAGTGGTTTCCTGCACCAACACAAGTGCAAAAAGTGTTTTTTCCACACTAATACAAGTGCAAAAGTGGTTTCCTGCACCAACACAAGGGCGAAAAGTGGTTTTTCAACACTAAAACAAGTGCGAAAAGTGGTTTTTCAACACTAACACAAGTGCGAAAAGTGGTTTTTCCACACTAATACAAGTGCAAAAGTGGTTTCCTGCACCAACACAAGTGCGAAAAGTGGTTTTTCAACACTAACACAAGTGCGAAAAGTGGTTTTTCAACACTATCACAAGTGCAAAAAGTGTTTTTTCCACACTAATACAAGTGCAAAAGTGGTTCCTGCACCAACACAAGAGCCAAAAGTGGTTTTTCAAGACTAACACAAGTGCGAAAAGTGGTTTTTCAACAATAACACAAGTGCGAAAAGTGGTTTTTCCACACTAATACAAGTGCAAAAGTGGTTTCCTGCACCAACACAAGTGCGAAAAGTGGTTTTTCAACACTAACACAAGTGCGAAAAGTGGTTTTTCAAAACTATCACAAGTGCAAAAAGTGTTTTTTCCACACTAATGCAAGTGCAAAATTGGTTTCCTGCACCAACACAAGTGCGAAAAGTGGTTTTTCAACACTAACACAAGTGCGAAAAGTGGTTTTTCAACACTAACACAAGTGCGAAAAGTGGTTTTTTCCACACTAATACAAGTGCAAAAGTGGTTTCCTGCACCAACACAAGTGCGAAAAGTGGTTTTTCAACACTAACACAAGTGCGAAAAGGGGTTTATCAACACTAACACAAGTGCGAAAAGTGGTTTTTCAACACTAACACAAGTGTGAAAAATGGTTTTTCCACACTAATACAAGTGCAAAAGTGGTTTCCTGGACCAACATAAGTGCGAAAAGTGGTTTTTCAACACTAACACAAGTGCGAAAAGTGGTTTTTCAACACTAACACAAGTGCGAAAAGTGGTTTTTCAACACTAACACAAGTGCGAAAAGTGGTTTTTCAGCACTAACACAAGTGCGAAAAGTGTTTTTTCCACACTAATACAAGTGTAAAAGTGGTTTCCTGCACCTACATAAGTGCGAAATGTGGTTTTTCAACACTAACACAAGTGCGAAAAGTGGTTTTTCAACACTAAAACAAGTGCGAAAAGTGGTTTTTCAACACTAACACAAGTGCGAAAAGTGGTTTTTCCACACTAATACAAGTGCAAAAGTGGTTTCCTGCACCAACACAAGTGCGAAAAGTGGTTTTTCAACACTAACACAAGTGCGAAAAGTGGTTTTTCAACACTATCACAAGTGCAAAAAGTGTTTTTTCCACACTAATACAAGTGCAAAAGTGGTTTCCTGCACCAACACAAGTGCAAAAAGTGTTTTTTCCACACTAATACAAGTGCAAAAGTGGTTTCCTGCACCAACACAAGAGCCAAAAGTGGTTTTTCAAGTCTAACACAAGTGCGAAAAGTCGTTTTTCAACACTAACACAAGTGCGAAAAGTGGTTTTTCCACACTAATACAAGTGCAAAAGTGGTTTCCTGCACCAACACAAGTGCGAAAAGTGGTTTTTCAACACTAACCCAATTGCGAAAAGTGGTTTTTCCACACTAATACAAGTGCAAAAGTGGTTTCCTGCACCAACACAAGTGCGAAAAGTGGTTTTTCAACACTAACACAAGTGCGAAAAGTGGTTTTTCAACACTATCACAAGTGCAAAAAGTGTTTTTTCAAGACTAACACAAGTGCGAAAAGTGGTTTTTCAACACTAACACAAGTGCGAAAAGTGGTTTTTCCACACTAATACAAGTGCAAAAGTGGTTTCCTGCACCAACACAAGTGCGAAAAGTAGTTTTCAACATGAACACAAGTGCGAAAAGTGGTTTTTCAACACTATCACAAGTGCAAAAAGTGTTTTTTCCACACTAATACGAGTGCAAAAGTGGTTTCCTGCACCAACACAAGTGCGAAAAGTGGTTTTTCAACACTAACACAAGTGCGAAAAGTGGTTTTTCAACACTATCACAAGTGCAAAAAGTGTTTTTTCCACACTAATACAAGTGCAAAAGTGGTTTCCTGCACTAACACAAGTGTGAAAAGTGGTTTTTCAACACTAACACAAGTGCGAAAAGTGGTTTTTCAACACTAATACAAGTGCAAAAGTGGTTTCCTGCACCTACACAAGTGCGAAATGTGGTTTTTCAACACTAACACAAGTGCGAAAAGTGGTTTTTCAGCACTAACACAAGTGCGAAAAGTGTTTTTTCCACACTAATACAAGTGCAAAAGTGGTTTCCTGCACCTGCATAAGTGCGAAATGTGGTTTTTCAACACTAACACAAGTTTGAAAAGTTGTTTTTCAACACTAAAACAAGTGCGAAAAGTGGTTTTTCAACACTAACACAAGTGCGAAAAGTGGTTTTTCCACACTCATACAAGTGCAAAAGTGGTTTCCTGCACCAAAACAAGTGCGAAAAGTGGTTTTTCAACACTAACACAAGTGCGAAAAGTGGTTTTTCAACACTATCACAAGTGCAAAAAGTGTTTTTTCCACACTAATACAAGTGCAAAAGTGGTTTCCTGCACCAACACAGGTGCGAAAAGTGGTTTTTCAACACTAACACAAGTGCGAAAAGTGGTTTTTCAACACTAACACAAGTGCGAAAAGTGGTTTTTCAACACTATCACAAGTGCAAAAAGTGTTTTTTCCACACTAATACAAGTGCAAAAGTGGTTTCCTGCACCAACACAAGAGCCAAAAGTGGTTTTTCAAGTCTAACACAAGTGCGAAAAGTGGTTTTTCAACACTAACACAAGTGCGAAAAGTGGGTTTTCCACACTAATACAAGTGCAAAAGTGGTTTCCTGCACCAACACAAGTGCGAAAAGTGGTTTTTCAACACTAACACAAGTGCGAAAAGTGGTTTTTCAAAACTATCACAAGTGCAAAAAGTGTTTTTTCCACACTAATGCAAGTGCAAAATTGGTTTCCTGCACCAACACAAGTGCGAAAAGTGGTTTTTCAACACTAACACAAGTGCGAAAAGTGGTTTTTCAACACTAACACAAGTGCGAAAAGTGGTTTTTTCCACACTAATACAAGTGCAAAAGTGGTTTCCTGCACCAACACAAGTGCGAAAAGTGGTTTTTCAACACTAACACAAGTGCGAAAAGGGGTTTATCAACACTAACACAAGTGCGAAAAGTGGTTTTTCAACACTAACACAAGTGTGAAAAATGGTTTTTCCACACTAATACAAGTGCAAAAGTGGTTTCCTGGACCAACATAAGTGCGAAAAGTGGTTTTTCAACACTAACACAAGTGCGAAAAGTGGTTTTTCAACACTAACACAAGTGCGAAAAGTATTTTTTCTACACTAATACAAGTGCAAAAGTGGTTTCCTGCACAAACACAAGTGCGAAAAGTGGTTTTTCAACACTAACACAAGTGCGAAAAGTGGTTTTTCAACACTAACACAAGTGCGAAAAGTATTTTTTCCACACTAATACAAGTGCAAAAGTGGTCTCCTGCACCAACAAAAGTGCGAAAAGTGGTTTTTCAACACTAACACAAGTGCGAAAAGTGTTTTTTCCACACTAATACAAGTGTAAAAGTGGTTTCCTGCACCTACATAAGTGCGAAATGTGGTTTTTCAACACTAACACAAGTGCGAAAAGTGGTTTTTCAACACTAAAACAAGTGCGAAAAGTGGTTTTTCAACACTAACACAAGTGCGAAAAGTGGTTTTTCCACACTAATACAAGTGCAAAAGTGGTTTCCTGCACCAACACAAGTGCGAAAAGTGGTTTTTCAACACTAACACAAGTGCGAAAAGTGGTTTTTCAACACTATCACAAGTGCAAAAAGTGTTTTTTCCACACTAATACAAGTGCAAAAGTGGTTTCCTGCACCAACACAAGTGCAAAAAGTGTTTTTTCCACACTAATACAAGTGCAAAAGTGGTTTCCTGCACCAACACAAGAGCCAAAAGTGGTTTTTCAAGACTAACACAAGTGCGAAAAGTTGTTTTTCAACACTAACACAAGTGCGAAAAGTGGTTTTTCCACACTAATACAAGTGCAAAAGTGGTTTCCTGCACAAACACAAGTGCGAAAAGTGGTTTTTCAACACTAACCCAATTGCGAAAAGTGGTTTTTCCACACTAATACAAGTGCAAAAGTGGTTTCCTGCACCAACACAAGTGCGAAAAGTGGTTTTTCAACACTAACACAAGTGCGAAAAGTGGTTTTTCAACACTATCACAAGTGCAAAAAGTGGTTTTTCCACACTAATACAAGTGCAAAAGTGGTTTCCTGCACCAACACAAGTGCGAAAAGTGGTTTTTCAACACTAACACAAGTGCGAAAAGTGGTTTTTCAACACTAACACAAGTGCGAAAAGTGGTTTTACCACACTAATACAAGTGCAAAAGTGGTTTCCTGCACCAACACAAGTGCGAAAAGTAGTTTTCAACACTAACACAAATGCGAAAAGTGGTTTTTCAACACTATCACAAGTGCAAAAAGTGTTTTTTCAAGACTAACACAAGTGCGAAAAGTGGTTTTTCAACACTAACACAAGTGCGAAAAGTGGTTTTTCCACACTAATACAAGTGCAAAAGTGGTTTCCTGCACCAACACAAGTGCGAAAAGTAGTTTTCAACACGAACACAAGTGCGAAAAGTGGTTTTTCAACACTATCACAAGTGCAAAAAGTGTTTTTTCCACACTAATACGAGTGCAAAAGTGGTTTCCTGCACCAACACAAGTGCGAAAAGTGGTTTTTCAACACTAACACAAGTGCGAAAAGTGGTTTTTCAACACTATCACAAGTGCAAAAAGTGTTTTTTCCACACTAATACAAGTGCAAAAGTGGTTTCCTGCACTAACACAAGTGTGAAAAGTGGTTTTTCAACACTAACACAAGTGCGAAAAGTGGTTTTTCAACACTAACACAAGTGCGAAAAGTGGTTTTTCAACACTAACACAAGTGCGAAAAGTGGTTTTTTCCACACTAATACAAGTGCAAAAGTGGTTTCCTGCACCAACACAAGTGCGAAAAGTGGTTTTTCAACACTAACACAAGTGCGAAAAGGGGTTTATCAACACTAACACAAGTGCGAAAAGTGGTTTTTCAACACTAACACAAGTGTGAAAAATGGTTTTTCCACACTAATACAAGTGCAAAAGTGGTTTCCTGGACCAACAAAAGTGCGAAAAGTGGTTTTTCAACACTAACACAAGTGCGAAAAGTGGTTTTTCAACACTAACACAAGTGCGAAAAGTGGTTTTTCAACACTAACACAAGTGCGAAAAGTGGTTTTTCAGCACTAACACAAGTGCGAAAAGTGTTTTTTCCACACTAATACAAGTGTAAAAGTGGTTTCCTGCACCTACATAAGTGCGAAATGTGGTTTTTCAACACTAACACAAGTGCGAAAAGTGGTTTTTCAACACTAAAACAAGTGCGAAAAGTGGTTTTTCAACACTAACACAAGTGCGAAAAGTGGTTTTTCCACACTAATACAAGTGCAAAAGTGGTTTCCTGCACCAACACAAGTGCGAAAAGTGGTTTTTCAACACTAACACAAGTGCGAAAAGTGGTTTTTCAACACTATCACAAGTGCAAAAAGTGTTTTTTCCACACTAATACAAGTGCAAAAGTGGTTTCCTGCACCAACACAAGTGCAAAAAGTGTTTTTTCCTCACTAATACAAGTGCAAAAGTGGTTTCCTGCACCAACACAAGAGCCAAAAGTGGTTTTTCAAGACTAACACAAGTGCGAAAAGTTGTTTTTCAACACTAACACAAGTGCGAAAAGTGGTTTTTCCACACTAATACAAGTGCAAAAGTGGTTTCCTGCACCAACACAAGTGCGAAAAGTGGTTTTTCAACACTAACCCAATTGCGAAAAGTGGTTTTTCCACACTAATACAAGTGCAAAAGTGGTTTCCTGCACCAACACAAGTGCGAAAAGTGGTTTTTCAACACTAACACAAGTGCGAAAAGTGGTTTTTCAACACTATCACAAGTGCAAAAAGTGTTTTTTCAAGACTAACACAAGTGCGAAAAGTGGTTTTTCAACACTAACACAAGTGCGAAAAGTGGTTTTTCCACACTAATACAAGTGCAAAAGTGGTTTCCTGCACCAACACAAGTGCGAAAAGTAGTTTTCAACACGAACACAAGTGCGAAAAGTGGTTTTTCAACACTATCACAAGTGCAAAAAGTGTTTTTTCCAGACTAATACGAGTGCAAAAGTGGTTTCCTGCACCAACACAAGTGCGAAAAGTGGTTTTTCAACACTAACACAAGTGCGAAAAGTGGTTTTTCAACACTATCACAAGTGCAAAAAGTGTTTTTTCCACACTAATACAAGTGCAAAAGTGGTTTCCTGCACTAACACAAGTGTGAAAAGTGGTTTTTCAACACTAACACAAGTGCGAAAAGTGGTTTTTCAACACTAATACAAGTGCAAAAGTGGTTTCCTGCACCTACACAAGTGCGAAATGTGGTTTTTCAACACTAACACAAGTGCGAAAGTGGTTTTTCAGCACTAACACAAGTGCGAAAAGTGTTTTTTGCAAACTAATACAAGTGCAAAAGTGGTTTCCTGCACCTACACAAGTGCGAAATGTGGTTTTTCAACACTAACACAAGTGCGAAAAGTGGTTTTTCAGCACTAACACAAGTGCGAAAAGTGTTTTTTCCACACTAATACAAGTGCAAAAGTGGTTTCCTGCACCTGCATAAGTGCGAAATGTGGTTTTTCAAAACTAACACAAGTGCGAAAAGTTGTTTTTCAACACTAAAACAAGTGCGAAAAGTGGTTTTTCAACACTAACACAAGTGCGAAAAGTGGTTTTTCCACACTCATACAAGTGCAAAAGTGGTTTCCTGCACCAAAACAAGTGCGAAAAGTGGTTTTTCAACACTAACACAAGTGCGAAAAGTGGTTTTTCAACACTATCACAAGTGCAAAAAGTGTTTTTTCCACACTAATACAAGTGCAAAAGTGGTTTCCTGCACCAACACAAGTGCGAAAAGTGGTTTTTCAACACTAACACAAGTGCGAAAAGTGGTTTTTCAACACTAACACAAGTGCGAAAAGTGGTTTTTCAACACTATCACAAGTGCAAAAAGTGTTTTTTCCACACTAATACAAGTGCAAAAGTGGTTTCCTGCACCAACACAAGAGCCAAAAGTGGTTTTTCAGGTCTAACACAAGTGCGAAAAGTGGTTTTTCAACACTAACACAAGTGCGAAAAGTGGGTTTTCCACACTAATACAAGTGCAAAAGTGGTTTCCTGCACCAACACAAGTGCGAAAAGTGGTTTTTCAACACTAACACAAGTGCGAAAAGTGGTTTTTCAAAACTATCACAAGTGCAAAAAGTGTTTTTTCCACACTAATGCAAGTGCAAAATTGGTTTCCTGCACCAACACAAGTGCGAAAAGTGGTTTTTCAACACTAACACAAGTGCGAAAAGTGGTTTTTCAACACTAACACAAGTGCGAAAAGTGGTTTTTCCACACTAATACAAGTGCAAAAGTGGTTTCCTGCACCAACACAAGTGCGAAAAGTGGTTTTTCAACACTAACACAAGTGCGAAAAGGGGTTTATCATCACTAACACAAGTGCGAAAAGTGGTTTTTCAACACTAACACAAGTGTGAAAAATGGTTTTTCCACACTAATACAAGTGCAAAAGTGGTTTCCTGGACCAACATAAGTGCGAAAAGTGGTTTTTCAACACTAACACAAGTGCGAAAAGTGGTTTTTCAACACTAACACAAGTGCGAAAAGTATTTTTTCTACACTAATACAAGTGCAAAAGTGGTTTCCTGCACAAACACAAGTGCGAAAAGTGGTTTTTCAACACTAACACAAGTGCGAAAAGTGGTTTTTCAACACTAACACAAGTGCGAAAAGTATTTTTTCCACACTAATACAAGTGCAAAAGTGGTCTCCTGCACCAACAAAAGTGCGAAAAGTGGTTTTTCAACACTAACACAAGTGCGAAAAGTGTTTTTTCCACACTAATACAAGTGTAAAAGTGGTTTCCTGCACCTACATAAGTGCGAAATGTGGTTTTTCAACACTAACACAAGTGCGAAAAGTGGTTTTTCAACACTAAAACAAGTGCGAAAAGTGGTTTTTCAACACTAACACAAGTGCGAAAAGTGGTTTTTCCACACTAATACAAGTGCAAAAGTGGTTTCCTGCACCAACACAAGTGCGAAAAGTGGTTTTTCAACACTAACACAAGTGCGAAAAGTGGTTTTTCAACACTATCACAAGTGCAAAAAGTGTTTTTTCCACACTAATACAAGTGCAAAAGTGGTTTCCTGCACCAACACAAGTGCAAAAAGTGTTTTTTCCACACTAATACAAGTGCAAAAGTGGTTTCCTGCACCAACACAAGAGCCAAAAGTGGTTTTTCAAGACTAACACAAGTGCGAAAAGTTGTTTTTCAACACTAACACAAGTGCGAAAAGTGGTTTTTCCACACTAATACAAGTGCAAAAGTGGTTTCCTGCACCAACACAAGTGCGAAAAGTGGTTTTTCACCACTAACACAAGTGCGAAAAGTGGTTTTTCAACACTATCACAAGTGCAAAAAGTGTTTTTTCCACACTAATACAAGTGGAAAAGTGGTTTTCCTGCACCAACACGTGCGAAAAGTGGTTTTTCAACACTAACACAAGTGCGAAAAGTGGTTTTTCAACACTAACACAAGTGCGAAAAGTAGTTTTTCAACACTATCACAAGTGCAAAAAGTGTTTTTTCCACACTAATACAAGTGCAAAAGTGGTTTCCTGCACCAACACAAGTGCGAAAAGTGGTTTTTCAACACTAACACAAGTGCGAAAAGTGGTTTTTCAACACTAACACAAGTGCGAAAAGTGGTTTTTCAACACTAATACAAGTGCAAAAGTGGTTTCCTGCACCTACACAAGTGCGAAATGTGGTTTTTCAACACTAACACAAGTGCGAAAAGTGGTTTTTCAGCACTAACACAAGTGTGAAAAGTGTTTTTTCCACACTAATACAAGTGCAAAAGTGGTTTCCTGCACCTACACAAGTGCGAAATGTGGTTTTTCAACACTAACACAAGTGCGAAAAGTGGTTTTTCAGCACTAACACAAGTGCGAAAAGTGTTTTTTCCACACTAATACAAATGCAAAAGTGGTTTCCTGCACCTACATAAGTGCGAAATGTGGTTTTTCAACACTAACACAAGTGCGAAAAGTTGTTTTTCAACACTAAAACAAGTGCGAAAAGTGGTTTTTCAACACTAACACAAGTGCGAAAAGTGGTTTTTCCACACTAATACAAGTGCAAAAGTGGTTTCCTGCACCAAAACAAGTGCGAAAAGTCGTTTTTCAACACTAACACAAGTGCGAAAAGTGGTTTTTCAACACTATCACAAGTGCAAAAAGTGTTTTTTCCACACTAATACAAGTGCAAAAGTGGTTTCCTGCACCAACACAAGTGCGAAAAGTGGTTTTTCAACACTAACACAAGTGCGAAAAGTGGTTTTTCAACACTAACACAAGTGCGAAAAGTGGTTTTTCAACACTAACACAAGTGCGAAAAGTGGTTTTTCAGCACTAACACAAGTGCGAAAAGTGTTTTTTCCACACTAATACAAGTGTAAAAGTGGTTTCCTGCACCTACATAAGTGCGAAATGTGGTTTTTCAACACTAACACAAGTGCGAAAAGTGGTTTTTCAACACTAAAACAAGTGCGAAAAGTGGTTTTTCAACACTAACACAAGTGCGAAAAGTGGTTTTTCCACACTAATACAAGTGCAAAAGTGGTTTCCTGCACCAACACAAGTGCGAAAAGTGGTTTTTCAACACTAACACAAGTGCGAAAAGTGGTTTTTCAACACTATCACAAGTGCAAAAAGTGTTTTTTCCACACTAATACAAGTGCAAAAGTGGTTTCCTGCACCAACACAAGAGCCAAAAGTGGTTTTTCAAGACTAACACAAGTGCGAAAAGTGGTTTTTCAACAATAACACAAGTGCGAAAAGTGGTTTTTCCACACTAATACAAGTGCAAAAGTGGTTTCCTGCACCAACACAAGTGCGAAAAGTGGTTTTTCAACACTAACACAAGTGCGAAAAGTGGTTTTTCAAAACTATCACAAGTGCAAAAAGTGTTTTTTCCACACTATTGCAAGTGCAAAATTGGTTTCCTGCACCAACACAAGTGCGAAAAGTGGTTTTTCAACACTAACACAAGTGCGAAAAGTGGTTTTTCAACACTAACACAAGTGCGAAAAGTGGTTTTTTCCACACTAATACAAGTGCAAAAGTGGTTTCCTGCACCAACACAAGTGCGAAAAGTGGTTTTTCAACACTAACACAAGTGCGAAAAGGGGTTTATCAACACTAACACAAGTGCGAAAAGTGGTTTTTCAACACTAACACAAGTGTGAAAAATGGTTTTTCCACACTAATACAAGTGCAAAAGTGGTTTCCTGGACCAACATAAGTGCGAAAAGTGGTTTTTCAACACTAACACAAGTGTGAAAAGTGGTTTTTCAACACTAACACAAGTGCGAAAAGTGGTTTTTCAACACTAACACAAGTGCGAAAAGTGGTTTTTCAGCACTAACACAATTGCGAAAAGTGTTTTTTCCACACTAATACAAGTGTAAAAGTGGTTTCCTGCACCTACATAAGTGCGAAATGTGGTTTTTCAACACTAACACAAGTGCGAAAAGTGGTTTTTCAACACTAAAACAAGTGCGAAAAGTGGTTTTTCAACACTAACACAAGTGCGAAAAGTGGTTTTTCCACACTAATACAAGTGCAAAAGTGGTTTCCTGCACCAACACAAGTGCGAAAAGTGGTTTTTCAACACTAACACAAGTGCGAAAAGTGGTTTTTCAACACTATCACAAGTGCAAAAAGTGTTTTTTCCACACTAATACAAGTGCAAAAGTGGTTTCCTGCACCAACACAAGTGCAAAAAGTGGTTTTTCAACACTAACACAAGTGCGAAAAGTGGTTTTTCAACACTAACACAAGTGCGAAAAGTAGTTTTTCAACACTATCACAAGTGCAAAAAGTGTTTTTTCTACACTAATACAAGTGCAAAAGTGGTTTCCTGCACCAACACAAGAGCCAAAAGTGGTTTTTCAAGACTAACACAAGTGCGAAAAGTGGTTTTTCCACACTAATACAAGTGCAAAACTGGTTTCCTGCACCAACACAAGTGCGAAAAGTGGTTTTTCAACACTAACCCAATTGCGAAAAGTGGTTTTTCCACACTAATACAAGTGCAAAAGTGGTTTCCTGCACCAACACAAGTGCGAAAAGTGGTTTTTCAACACTAACACAAGTGCGAAAAGTGGTTTTTCAACACTATCACAAGTGCAAAAAGTGGTTTTTCCACACTAATACAAGTGCAAAAGTGGTTTCCTGCACCAACACAAGTGCGAAAAGTGGTTTTTCAACACTAACACAAGTGCGAAAAGTGGTTTTTCAACACTAACACAAGTGCGAAAAGTGGTTTTACCACACTAATACAAGTGCAAAAGTGGTTTCCTGCACCAACACAAGTGCGAAAAGTAGTTTTCAACACTAACACAAATGCGAAAAGTGGTTTTTCAACACTATCACAAGTGCAAAAAGTGATTTTTCAAGACTAACACAAGTGCGAAAAGTGGTTTTTCAACACTAACATAAGTGCGAAAAGTGGTTTTTCCACACTAATACAAGTGCAAAAGTGGTTTCCTGCACCAACACAAGTGCGAAAAGTAGTTTTCAACACTAACACAAGTGCGAAAAGTGGTTTTTCAACACTATCACAAGTGCAAAAAGTGTTTTTTCCACACTAATACGAGTGCAAAAGTGGTTTCCTGCACCAACACAAGTGCGAAAAGTGGTTTTTCAACACTAACACAAGTGCGAAAAGTGGTTTTTCAACACTATCACAAGTGCAAAAAGTGTTTTTTCCACACTAATACAAGTGCAAAAGTGGTTTCCTGCACTAACACAAGTGCGAAAAGTGGTTTTTCAACACTAACACAAGTGCGAAAAGTGGTTTTTCAACACTAATACAAGTGCAAAAGTGGTTTCCTGCACCTACACAAGTGCGAAATGTGGTTTTTCAACACTAACACAAGTGCGAAAAGTGGTTTTTCAGCACTAACACAAGTGCGAAAAGTGTTTTTTCCAAACTAATACAAGTGCAAAAGTGGTTTCCTGCACCTACACAAGTGCGAAATGTGGTTTTTCAACACTAACACAAGTGCGAAAAGTGGTTTTTCAACACTAACACAAGTGCGAAAAGTGGTTTTTCAACACTATCACAAGTGCAAAAAGTGTTTTTTCCACACTAATACAAGTGCAAAAGTGGTTTCCTGCACCAACACAAGAGCCAAAAGTGGTTTTTCAACACTAACACAAGTGCGAAAAGTGGGTTTTCCACACTAATACAAGTGCAAAAGTGGTTTCCTGCACCAACACAAGTGCGAAAAGTGGTTTTTCAACACTAACACAAGTGCGAAAAGTGGTTTTTCAAAACTATCACAAGTGCAAAAAGTGTTTTTTCCACACTAATGCAAGTGCAAAATTGGTTTCCTGCACCAACACAAGTGCGAAAAGTGGTTTTTCAACACTAACACAAGTGCGAAAAGTGGTTTTTCAACACTAACACAAGTGCGAAAAGTGGTTTTTTCCACACTAATACAAGTGCAAAAGTGGTTTCCTGCACCAACACAAGTGCGAAGAGTGGTTTTTCAACACTAACACAAGTGCAAAAAGGGGTTTATCAACACTAACACAAGTGCGAAAAGTGGTTTTTCAACACTAACACAAGTGTGAAAAATGGTTTTTCCACACTAATACAAGTGCAAAAGTGGTTTCCTGGACCAACATAATTGCGAAAAGTGGTTTTTCAACACTAACACAAGTGCGAAAAGTGGTTTTTCAACACTAACACAAGTGCGAAAAGTATTTTTTCTGCACTAATACAAGTGCAAAAGTGGTTTCCTGCACAAACACAAGTGCGAAAAGTGGTTTTTCAACACTAACACAAGTGCGAAAAGTGGTTTTTCAACACTAACACAAGTGCGAAAAGTATTTTTTCCACACTAATACAAGTGCAAAAGTGGTTTCCTGCACCAACACAAGGGCGAAAAGTGGTTTTTCAACACTAACACAAGTGCGAAATGGGGTTTTTCAACACTAACACAAGTGCGAAAAGTGGTTTTTCAACACTAACACAAGTACGAAAAGTGGTTTTTTTCCACACTAATGCAAGTGCAAAAGTGGTTTCCTGCACCAACACAAGTGTGAAAAGTGGTTTTTCAACACTAACACAAGTGCGAAAAGTGGTTTTTCAACACTATCACAAGTGCAAAGAGTGTTTTTTCCACACTAATACGAGTGCAAAAGTGGTTTCCTGCACCAACACAAGTGCGAAAAGTGGTTTTTCAACACCAACACAAGTGCGAAAAGTGGTTTTTCAACACTAATACAAGTGCGAAAAGTGGTTTTTCCACACTAATACAAGTGCAAAAGTGGTTTCCTGCACCAACACAAGTGCGAAAAGTGGTTTTTCAACACTAACACAGTGCAAAAAGTGTTTTTTCCACACTACTACAAGTGCTAAAGTGGTTTCCTGGACCAACATAAGTGCGAAAAGTGGTTTTTCAACACTAACACAAGTGCGAAAAGTGGTTTTTCAACACTAATACAAGTGCGAAAAGTGGTTTTTCAACACTAACACAAGTGCAAAAGTGGTTTCCTGCACAAACACAAGTGCGAAAAGTGGTTTTTCAACACTAACACAAGTGTGAAAATTGGTTTTTCAACACTAACACAAGTGCGAAAAGTATTTTTTCCACACTAATACAAGTGCAAAAGTGGTTTCCTGCACCAACACAAGTGCGAAAAGTGGTTTTTCAACACTAACACAAGTGCGAAATGTGGTTTTTCAACACTAACACAAGTGCGAAAAGTGGTTTTTCAACACTAACACAAGTACGAAAAGTGGTTTTCCACACTAATACAAGTGCAAAAGTGGTTTCCTGCACCAACACAAGTGTGAAAAGTGGTTTTTCAACACTAACACAAGTGCGAAAAGTGGTTTTTCCACACTAATACAAGTGCAAAAGTGGTTTCCTGCACCAAAACAAGTGCGAAAAGTGGTTTTTTAACACTAACACAAGTGCGAAAAGTGGTTTTTCAACACTATCACAAGTGCAAAAAGTGTTTTTTCCACACTAATACAAGTGCAAAAGTGGTTTCCTGCACCAACACAAGTGCGAAAAGTGGTTTTTCAACACTAACACAAGTGCGAAAAGTGGTTTTTCAACACTAACACAAGTGTGAAAAGTGGTTTTTCAACACTATCACAAGTGCAAAAAGTGTTTTTTCAAAAAACTAATACAAGTGCAAAAGTGGTTTCCTGCACCAACACAAGAGCCAAAAGTGGTTTTTCAAGACTAACACAAGTGCGAAAAGTGGTTTTTGAACACTAACACAAGTGCGAAAAGTGGTTTTTCCACACTAATACAAGTGCAAAAGTGGTTTCCTGCACCAACACAAGTGCGAAAAGTGGTTTTTCAACACTAACACAAGTGCGAAAAGTGGTTTTTCAAAACTATCACAAGTGCAAAAAGTGTTTTTTCCACACTAATGCAAGTGCAAAATTGGTTTCCTGCACCAACACAAGTGCGAAAAGTGGTTTTTCAACACTAACACAAGTGCGAAAAGTGGTTTTTCAACACTAACACAAGTGCGAAAAGTGGTTTTTTCCACACTAATACAAGTGCAAAAGTGGTTTCCTGCACCAACAAAAGTGGGAAAAGTGGTTTTTCAACACTAACACAAGTGCGAAAAGTGGTTTTTCAACACTAACACAAGTGTGAAAAGTGTTTTTTCCAAACTAATACAAGTGCAAAAGTGGTTTCCTGCACCAACACAAGTGTGAAAAGTGGTTTTTCAACAATAACACAAGTGCGAAAAGTGGTTTTTCAACACTAACACAAGTGTGAAAAGTGTTTTTTCCAAACTAATACAAGTGCAAAAGTGGTTTCCTGCACCAACACAAGTGTGAAAAGTAGTTTTCAACACTAACACAAGTGCGAAAAGTGGTTTTTCAACACTATCACAAGTGCAAAAAGTGTTTTTTCAAGACTAACACAAGTGCGAAAAGTGGTTTTTCAACACTAACACAAGTGCGAAAAGTGGTTTTTCAACACTATCACAAGTGCAAAAAGTGTTTTTTCCACACTAATACAAGTGCAAAAGTGGTCTCCTGCACCAACAAAAGTGCGAAAAGTGGTTTTTCAACACTAACACAAGTGCGAAAAGTGGTTTTTCAACACTAACACAAGTGTGAAAAGTGTTTTTTCCAAACTAATACAAGTGCAAAAGTGGTTTCCTGCACCAACACAAGTGTGAAAAGTGGTTTTTCAACACTAAAACAAGTGCGAAAAGTGGTTTTCAACACTAACACAAGTGCGAAAAGTGTTTTTTCCACACTAATACAAGTGCAAAAGTGGTTTCCTGCACCTACACAAGTGCGAAATGTGGTTTTTCAACACTAACACAAGTGCGAAAAGTGGTTTTTCAACACTAAAACAAGTGCGGAAAGTGGTTTTTCAACACTAACGCAAGTGCGAAAAGTGGTTTTTCCACACTAATACAAGTGCAAAAGTGGTTTCCTGCACCAACACAAGTGCGAAAAGTGGTTTTTCACCACTAACACAAGTGCGAAAAGTGGTTTTTCAACACTATCACAAGTGCAAAAAGTGTTTTTTCCACACTAATACAAGGGGAAAAGTGGTTTTCCTGCACCAACACGTGCGAAAAGTGGTTTTTCAACACTAACACAAGTGCGAAAAGTGGTTTTTCAACACTAACACAAGTGCGAAAAGTGGTTTTTCAACACTATCACAAGTGCAAAAAGTGTTTTTTCCACACTAATACAAGTGCAAAAGTGGTTTCCTGCACCAACACAAGTGCGAAAAGTGGTTTTTCAACACTAACACAAGTGCGAAAAGTGGTTTTTCAACACTAACACAAGTGCGAAAAGTGCTTTTTCAACACTAATACAAGTGCAAAAGTGGTTTCCTGCACCTACACAAGTGCGAAATGTGGTTTTTCAACACTAACACAAGTGCGAAAAGTGGTTTTTCAGCACTAACACAAGTGTGAAAAGTGTTTTTTCCACACTAATACAAGTGCAAAAGTGGTTTCCTGCACCTACACAAGTGCGAAATGTGGTTTTTCAACACTAACACAAGTGCGAAAAGTGGTTTTTCAGCACTAACACAAGTGCGAAAAGTGTTTTTTCCACACTAATACAAATGCAAAAGTGGTTTCCTGCACCTACATAAGTGCGAAATGTGGTTTTTCAACACTAACACAAGTGCGAAAAGTTGTTTTTCAACACTAAAACAAGTGCGAAAAGTGGTTTTTCAACACTAACACAAGTGCGAAAAGTGGTTTTTCCACACTAATACAAGTGCAAAAGTGGTTTCCTGCACCAAAACAAGTGCGAAAAGTGGTTTTTCAACACTAACACAAGTGCGAAAAGTGGTTTTTCAACACTATCACAAATGCAAAAAGTGTTTTTTCCACACTAATACAAGTGCAAAAGTGGTTTCCTGCACCAACACAAGTGCGAAAAGTGGTTTTTCAACACTAACACAAGTGCGAAAAGTGGTTTTTCAACACTAACACAAGTGCGAAAAGTGGTTTTTCAACACTATCACAAGTGCAAAAAGTGTTTTTTCCACACTAATACAAGTGCAAAAGTGGTTTCCTGCACCAATACAAGAGCCAAAAGTGGTTTTTCAAGACTAACACAAGTGCGAAAAGTGGTTTTTCAACAATAACACAAGTGCGAAAAGTGGTTTTTCCACACTAATACAAGTGCAAAAGTGGTTTCCTGCACCAACACAAGTGCGAAAAGTGGTTTTTCAACACTAACACAAGTGCGAAAAGTGGTTTTTCAACACTAACACAAGTGCGAAAAGTGGTTTTTCAACACTAACACAAGTGCGAAAAGTGGTTTTTCAGCACTAACACAAGTGCGAAAAGTGTTTTTTCCACACTAATACAAGTGTAAAAGTGGTTTCCTGCACCTACATAAGTGCGAAATGTGGTTTTTCAACACTAACACAAGTGCGAAAAGTGGTTTTTCAACACTAAAACAAGTGCGAAAAGTGGTTTTTCAACACTAACACAAGTGCGAAAAGTGGTTTTTCCACACTAATACAAGTGCAAAAGTGGTTTCCTGCACCAACACAAGTGCGAAAAGTGGTTTTTCAACACTAACACAAGTGCGAAAAGTGGTTTTTCAACACTATCACAAGTGCAAAAAGTGTTTTTTTCCACACTAATACAAGTGCAAAAGTGGTTTCCTGCACCAACACAAGAGCCAAAAGTGGTTTTTCAAGACTAACACAAGTGCGAAAAGTGGTTTTTCAACAATAACACAAGTGCGAAAAGTGGTTTTTCCACACTAATACAAGTGCAAAAGTGGTTTCCTGCACCAACACAAGTGCGAAAAGTGGTTTTTCAACACTAACACAAGTGCGAAAAGTGGTTTTTCAAAACTATCACAAGTGCAAAAAGTGTTTTTTCCACACTATTGCAAGTGCAAAATTGGTTTCCTGCACCAACACAAGTGCGAAAAGTGGTTTTTCAACACTAACACAAGTGCGAAAAGTGGTTTTTCAACACTAACACAAGTGCGAAAAGTGGTTTTTTCCACACTAATACAAGTGCAAAAGTGGTTTCCTGCACCAACACAAGTGCGAAAAGTGGTTTTTCAACACTAACACAAGTGCGAAAAGGGGTTTATCAACACTAACACAAGTGCGAAAAGTGGTTTTTCAACACTAACACAAGTGTGAAAAATGGTTTTTCCACACTAATACAAGTGCAAAAGTGGTTTCCTGGACCAACATAAGTGCGAAAAGTGGTTTTTCAACACTAACACAAGTGTGAAAAGTGGTTTTTCAACACTAACACAAGTGCGAAAAGTGGTTTTTCAACACTAACACAAGTGCGAAAAGTGGTTTTTCAGCACTAACACAAGTGCGAAAAGTGTTTTTTCCACACTAATACAAGTGTAAAAGTGGTTTCCTGCACCTACATAAGTGCGAAATGTGGTTTTTCAACACTAACACAAGTGCGAAAAGTGGTTTTTCAACACTAAAACAAGTGCGAAAAGTGGTTTTTCAACACTAACACAAGTGCGAAAAGTGGTTTTTCCACACTAATACAAGTGCAAAAGTGGTTTCCTGCACCAACACAAGTGCGAAAAGTGGTTTTTCAACACTAACACAAGTGCGAAAAGTGGTTTTTCAACACTAACACAAGTGCGAAAAGTGGTTTTTCAGCACTAACACAAGTGCGAAAAGTGTTTTTTCCACACTAATACAAATGCAAAAGTGGTTTCCTGCACCTACATAAGTGCGAAATGTGGTTTTTCAACACTAACACAAGTGCGAAAAGTTGTTTTTCAACACTAAAACAAGTGCGAAAAGTGGTTTTTCAACACTAACACAAGTGCGAAAAGTGGTTTTTCCACACTAATACAAGTGCAAAAGTGGTTTCCTGCACCAAAACAAGTGCGAAAAGTGGTTTTTCAACACTAACACGAGTGCGAAAAGTGGTTTTTCAACACTATCACAAGTGCAAAAAGTGTTTTTTCCACACTAATACAAGTGCAAAAGTGGTTTCCTGCACCAACACAAGTGCGAAAAGTGGTTTTTCAACACTAACACAAGTGCGAAAAGTGGTTTTTCAACACTAACACAAGTGCGAAAAGTGGTTTTTCAACACTATCACAAGTGCAAAAAGTGTTTTTTCCACACTAATACAAGTGCAAAAGTGGTTTCCTGCACCAATACAAGAGCCAAAAGTGGTTTTTCAAGACTAACACAAGTGCGAAAAGTGGTTTTTCAACAATAACACAAGTGCGAAAAGTGGTTTTTCCACACTAATACAAGTGCAAAAGTGGTTTCCTGCACCAACACAAGTGCGAAAAGTGGTTTTTCAACACTAACACAAGTGCGAAAAGTGGTTTTTCAACACTAACACAAGTGCGAAAAGTGGTTTTTCAGCACTAACACAAGTGCGAAAAGTGGTTTTTCAACACTAACACAAGTGCGAAAAGTGGTTTTTCAACACTAACACAAGTGCGAAAAGTGGTTTTTCAGCACTAACACAAGTGCGAAAAGTGTTTTTTCCACACTAATACAAGTGTAAAAGTGGTTTCCTGCACCTACATAAGTGTGAAATGTGGTTTTTCAAAACTAACACAAGTGCGAAAAGTGGTTTTTCAACACTAAAACAAGTGCGAAAAGTGGTTTTTCAACACTAACACAAGTGCGAAAAGTGGTTTTTCCACACTAATACAAGTGCAAAAGTGGTTTCCTGCACCAACACAAGTGCGAAAAGTGGTTTTTCAACACTAACACAAGTGCGAAAAGTGGTTTTTCAACACTATCACAAGTGCAAAAAGTGTTTTTTCCACACTAATACAAGTGCAAAAGTGGTTTCCTGCACCAACACAAGAGCCAAAAGTGGTTTTTCAAGCCTAACACAAGTGCGAAAAGTGGTTTTTCAACAATAACACAAGTGCGAAAAGTGGTTTTTCCACACTAATACAAGTGCAAAAGTGGTTTCCTGCACCAACACAAGTGCGAAAAGTGGTTTTTCAACACTAACACAAGTGCGAAAAGTGGTTTTTCAAAACTATCACAAGTGCAAAAAGTGTTTTTTCCACACTATTGCAAGTGCAAAATTGGTTTCCTGCACCAACACAAGTGCGAAAAGTGTTTTTCAACACTAACACAAGTGCGAAAAGTGGTTTTTCAACACTAACACAAGTGCGAAAAGTGGTTTTTTCCACACTAATACAAGTGCAAAAGTGGTTTCCTGCACCAACACAAGTGCGAAAAGTGGTTTTTCAACACTAACACAAGTGCGAAAAGGGGTTTATCAACACTAACACAAATGCGAAAAGTGGTTTTTCAACACTAACACAAGTGTGAAAAATGGTTTTTCCACACTAATACAAGTGCAAAAGTGGCTTCCTGGACCAACATAAGTGCGAAAAGTGGTTTTTCAACACTAACACAAGTGTGAAAAGTGGTTTTTCAACACTAACACAAGTGCGAAAAGTGGTTTTTCAACACTAACACAAGTGCGAAAAGTGGTTTTTCAGCACTAACACAAGTGCGAAAAGTGTTTTTTCCACACTAATACAAGTGTAAAAGTGGTTTCCTGCACCTACATAAGTGCGAAATGTGGTTTTTCAACACTAACACAAGTGCGAAAAGTGGTTTTTCAACACTAAAACAAGTGCGAAAAGTGGTTTTTCAACACTAACACAAGTGCGAAAAGTGGTTTTTCCACACTAATACAAGTGCAAAAGTGGTTTCCTGCACCAACACAAGTGCGAAAAGTGGTTTTTCAACACTAACACAAGTGCGAAAAGTGGTTTTTCAACACTATCACAAGTGCAAAAAGTGTTTTTTCCACACTAATACAAGTGCAAAAGTGGTTTCCTGCACCAACACAAGTGCAAAAAGTGGTTTTTCAACACTAACACAAGTGCGAAAAGTGGTTTTTCAACACTAACACAAGTGCGAAAAGTAGTTTTTCAACACTATCACAAGTGCAAAAAGTGTTTTTTCCACACTAATACAAGTGCAAAAGTGGTTTCCTGCACCAACACAAGAGCCAAAAGTGGTTTTTCAAGACTAACACAAGTGCGAAAAGTGGTTTTTCCACACTAATACAAGTGCAAAACTGGTTTCCTGCACCAACACAAGTGCGAAAAGTGGTTTTTCAACACTAACCCAATTGCGAAAAGTGGTTTTTCCACACTAATACAAGTGCAAAAGTGGTTTCCTGCACCAACACAAGTGCGAAAAGTGGTTTTTCAACACTAACACAAGTGCGAAAAGTGGTTTTTCAACACTATCACAAGTGCAAAAAGTGGTTTTTCCACACTAATACAAGTGCAAAAGTGGTTTCCTGCACCAACACAAGTGCGAAAAGTGGTTTTTCAACACTAACACAAGTGCGAAAAGTGGTTTTTCAACACTAACACAAGTGCGAAAAGTGGTTTTACCACACTAATACAAGTGCAAAAGTGGTTTCCTGCACCAACACAAGTGCGAAAAGTAGTTTTCAACACTAACACAAATGCGAAAAGTGGTTTTTCAACACTATCACAAGTGCAAAAAGTGTTTTTTCAAGACTAACACAAGTGCGAAAAGTGGTTTTTCAACACTATCACAAGTGCAAAAAGTGTTTTTTCCACACTAATACAAGTGCAAAAGTGGTTTCCTGCACCAACACAAGAGCCAAAAGTGGTTTTTCAACACTATCACAAGTGCAAAAAGTGGTTTTTCAACACTAACACAAGTGCGAAAAGTGGTTTTTCAACACTATCACAAGTGCAAAAAGTGTTTTTTCCACACTAATACAAGTGCAAAAGTGGTTTCCTGCACCAACACAAGAGCCAAAAGTGGTTTTTCAAGCCTAACACAAGTGCGAAAAGTGGTTTTTCAACAATAACACAAGTGCGAAAAGTGGTTTTTCCACACTAATACAAGTGCAAAAGTGGTTTCCTGCACCAACACAAGTGCGAAAAGTGGTTTTTCAACACTAACACAAGTGCGAAAAGTGGTTTTTCAAAACTATCACAAGTGCAAAAAGTGTTTTTTCCACACTATTGCAAGTGCAAAATTGGTTTCCTGCACCAACACAAGTGCGAAAAGTGGTTTTTCAACACTAACACAAGTGCGAAAAGTGGTTTTTCAACACTAACACAAGTGCGAAAAGTGGTTTTTTCCACACTAATACAAGTGCAAAAGTGGTTTCCTGCACCAACACAAGTGCGAAAAGTGGTTTTTCAACACTAACACAAGTGCGAAAAGGGGTTTATCAACACTAACACAAATGCGAAAAGTGGTTTTTCAACACTAACACAAGTGTGAAAAATGGTTTTTCCACACTAATACAAGTGCAAAAGTGGTTTCCTGGACCAACATAAGTGCGAAAAGTGGTTTTTCAACACTAACACAAGTGTGAAAAGTGGTTTTTCAACACTAACACAAGTGCGAAAAGTGGTTTTTCAACACTAACACAAGTGCGAAAAGTGGTTTTTCAGCACTAACACAAGTGCGAAAAGTGTTTTTTCCACACTAATACAAGTGTAAAAGTGGTTTCCTGCACCTACATAAGTGCGAAATGTGGTTTTTCAACACTAACACAAGTGCGAAAAGTGGTTTTTCAACACTAAAACAAGTGCGAAAAGTGGTTTTTCAACACTAACACAAGTGCGAAAAGTGGTTTTTCCACACTAATACAAGTGCAAAAGTGGTTTCCTGCACCAACACAAGTGCGAAAAGTGGTTTTTCAACACTAACACAAGTGCGAAAAGTGGTTTTTCAACACTATCACAAGTGCAAAAAGTGTTTTTTCCACACTAATACAAGTGCAAAAGTGGTTTCCTGCACCAACACAAGTGCAAAAAGTGGTTTTTCAACACTAACACAAGTGCGAAAAGTGGTTTTTCAACACTAACACAAGTGCGAAAAGTAGTTTTTCAACACTATCACAAGTGCAAAAAGTGTTTTTTCCACACTAATACAAGTGCAAAAGTGGTTTCCTGCACCAACACAAGAGCCAAAAGTGGTTTTTCAAGACTAACACAAGTGCGAAAAGTGGTTTTTCCACACTAATACAAGTGCAAAACTGGTTTCCTGCACCAACACAAGTGCGAAAAGTGGTTTTTCAACACTAACCCAATTGCGAAAAGTGGTTTTTCCACACTAATACAAGTGCAAAAGTGGTTTCCTGCACCAACACAAGTGCGAAAAGTGGTTTTTCAACACTAACACAAGTGCGAAAAGTGGTTTTTCAACACTATCACAAGTGCAAAAAGTGGTTTTTCCACACTAATACAAGTGCAAAAGTGGTTTCCTGCACCAACACAAGTGCGAAAAGTGGTTTTTCAACACTAACACAAGTGCGAAAAGTGGTTTTTCAACACTAACACAAGTGCGAAAAGTGGTTTTACCACACTAATACAAGTGCAAAAGTGGTTTCCTGCACCAACACAAGTGCGAAAAGTAGTTTTCAACACTAACACAAATGCGAAAAGTGGTTTTTCAACACTATCACAAGTGCAAAAAGTGTTTTTTCAAGACTAACACAAGTGCGAAAAGTGGTTTTTCAACACTAACATAAGTGCGAAAAGTGGTTTTTCCACACTAATACAAGTGCAAAAGTGGTTTCCTGCACCAACACAAGTGCGAAAAGTAGTTTTCAACACTAACACAAGTGCGAAAAGTGGTTTTTCAACACTATCACAAGTGCAAAAAGTGTTTTTTCCACACTAATACGAGTGCAAAAGTGGTTTCCTGCACCAACACAAGTGCGAAAAGTGGTTTTTCAACACTAACACAAGTGCGAAAAGTGGTTTTTCAACACTATCACAAGTGCAAAAAGTGTTTTTTCCACACTAATACAAGTGCAAAAGTGGTTTCCTGCACTAACACAAGTGCGAAAAGTGGTTTTTCAACACTAACACAAGTGCGAAAAGTGGTTTTTCAACACTAATACAAGTGCAAAAGTGGTTTCCTGCACCTACACAAGTGCGAAATGTGGTTTTTCAACACTAACACAAGTGCGAAAAGTGGTTTTTCAGCACTAACACAAGTGCGAAAAGTGTTTTTTCCAAACTAATACAAGTGCAAAAGTGGTTTCCTGCACCTACACAAGTGCGAAATGTGGTTTTTCAACACTAACACAAGTGCGAAAAGTGGTTTTTCAGCACTAACACAAGTGCGAAAAGTGTTTTTTCCACACTAATACAAGTGCAAAAGTGGTTTCCTGCACCTGCATAAGTGCGAAATGTGGTTTTTCAACACTAACACAAGTGCGAAAAGTTGTTTTTCAACACCAAAACAAGTGCGAAAAGTGGTTTTTCAACACTAACACAAGTGCGAAAAGTGGTTTTTCCACACTCATACAAGTGCAAAAGTGGTTTCCTGCACCAAAACAAGTGCGAAAAGTGGTTTTTCAACACTAACACAAGTGCGAAAAGTGGTTTTTCAACACTATCACAAGTGCAAAAAGTGTTTTTCCACACTAATACAAGTGCAAAAGTGGTTTCCTGCACCAACACAAGTGCGAAAAGTGGTTTTTCAACACTAACACAAGTGCGAAAAGTGGTTTTTCAACACTAACACAAGTGCGAAAAGTGGTTTTTCAACACTATCACAAGTGCAAAAAGTGTTTTTTCCACACTAATACAAGTGCAAAAGTGGTTTCCTGCACCAACACAAGAGCCAAAAGTGGTTTTTCAAGACTAACACAAGTGCGAAAAGTGGTTTTTCAACACTAACACAAGTGCGAAAAGTGGGTTTTCCACACTAATACAAGTGCAAAAGTGGTTTCCTGCACCAACACAAGTGCGAAAAGTGGTTTTTCAACACTAAAACAAGTGCGAAAAGTGGTTTTTCAAAACTATCACAAGTGCAAAAAGTGTTTTTTCCACACTAATGCAAGTGCAAAATTGGTTTCCTGCACCAACACAAGTGCGAAAAGTGGTTTTTCAACACTAACACAAGTGCGAAAAGTGGTTTTTCAACACTAACACAAGTGCGAAAAGTGGTTTTTTCCACACTAATACAAGTGCAAAAGTGGTTTCCTGCACCAACACAAGTGCGAAAAGTGGTTTTTCAACACTAACACAAGTGCGAAAAGGGGTTTATCAACACTAACACAAGTGCGAAAAGTGGTTTTTCAACACTAACACAAGTGTGAAAAATGGTTTTTCCACACTAATACAAGTGCAAAAGTGGTTTCCTGGACCAACATAAGTGCGAAAAGTGGTTTTTCAACACTAACACAAGTGCGAAAAGTGGTTTTTCAACACTAACACAAGTGCGAAAAGTATTTTTTCTGCACTAATACAAGTGCAAAAGTGGTTTCCTGCACAAACACAAGTGCGAAAAGTGGTTTTTCAACACTAACACAAGTGCGAAAAGTGGTTTTTCAACACTAACACAAGTGCGAAAAGTATTTTTTCCACACTAATACAAGTGCAAAAGTGGTTTCCTGCACCAACACAAGGGCGAAAAGTGGTTTTTCAACACTAACACAAGTGCGAAATGGGGTTTTTCAACACTAACACAAGTGCGAAAAGTGGTTTTTCAACACTAACACAAGTACGAAAAGTGGTTTTTTTCCACACTAATGCAAGTGCAAAAGTGGTTTCCTGCACCAACACAAGTGTGAAAAGTGGTTTTTCAACACTAACACAAGTGCGAAAAGTGGTTTTTCAACACTATCACAAGTGCAAAGAGTGTTTTTTCCACACTAATACGAGTGCAAAAGTGGTTTCCTGCACCAACACAAGTGCGAAAAGTGGTTTTTCAACACTAACACAAGTGCGAAAAGTGGTTTTTCAACACTAATACAAGTGTGAAAAATGGTTTTTCCACACTAATACAAGTGCAAAAGTGGTTTCCTGGACCAACATAATTGCGAAAAGTGGTTTTTCAACACTAACACAAGTGCGAAAAGTGGTTTTTCAACACTAACACAAGTGCGAAAAGTATTTTTTCTGCACTAATACAAGTGCAAAAGTGGTTTCCTGCACAAACACAAGTGCGAAAAGTGGTTTTTCAACACTAACACAAGTGCGAAAAGTGGTTTTTCAACACTAACACAAGTGCGAAAAGTATTTTTTCCACACTAATACAAGTGCAAAAGTGGTTTCCTGCACCAACACAAGGGCGAAAAGTGGTTTTTCAACACTAACACAAGTGCGAAATGGGGTTTTTCAACACTAACACAAGTGCGAAAAGTGGTTTTTCAACACTAACACAAGTACGAAAAGTGGTTTTTTTCCACACTAATGCAAGTGCAAAAGTGGTTTCCTGCACCAACACAAGTGTGAAAAGTGGTTTTTCAACACTAACACAAGTGCGAAAAGTGGTTTTTCAACACTATCACAAGTGCAAAGAGTGTTTTTTCCACACTAATACGAGTGCAAAAGTGGTTTCCTGCACCAACACAAGTGCGAAAAGTGGTTTTTCAACACCAACACAAGTGCGAAAAGTGGTTTTTCAACACTAATACAAGTGCGAAAAGTGGTTTTTCCACACTAATACAAGTGCAAAAGTGGTTTCCTGCACCAACACAAGTGCGAAAAGTGGTTTTTCAACACTAACACAAGTGCAAAAAGTGTTTTTTCCACACTACTACAAGTGCTAAAGTGGTTTCCTGGACCAACATAAGTGCGAAAAGTGGTTTTTCAACACTAACACAAGTGCGAAAAGTGGTTTTTCAACACTAACACAAGTGCGAAAAGTATTTTTTCCACACTAATACAAGTGCAAAAGTGGTTTCCTGCACCAACACAAGTGCGAAAAGTGGTTTTTCAACACTAACACAAGTGCGAAAAGTGTTTTTTCAACAATAACACAAGTGCGAAAAGTGTTTTTTCCACACTAATACAAGTGCAAAAGTGGTTTCCTGCACAAACACAAGTGCGAAAAGTGGTTTTTCAACACTAACACAAGTGTGAAAATTGGTTTTTCAACACTAACACAAGTGCGAAAAGTATTTTTTCCACACTAATACAAGTGCAAAAGTGGTTTCCTGCACCAACACAAGGGCGAAAAGTGGTTTTTCAACACTAACACAAGTGCGAAATGTGGTTTTTCAACACTAACACAAGTGCGAAAAGTGGTTTTTCAACACTAACACAAGTACGAAAAGTGGTTTTCCACACTAATACAAGTGCAAAAGTGGTTTCCTGCACCAACACAAGTGTGAAAAGTGGTTTTTCAACACTAACACAAGTGCGAAAAGTGGTTTTTCCACACTAATACAAGTGCAAAAGTGGTTTCCTGCACCAAAACAAGTGCGAAAAGTGGTTTTTTAACACTAACACAAGTGCGAAAAGTGGTTTTTCAACACTATCACAAGTGCAAAAAGTGTTTTTTCCACACTAATACAAGTGCAAAAGTGGTTTCCTGCACCAACACAAGTGCGAAAAGTGGTTTTTCAACACTAACACAAGTGCGAAAAGTGGTTTTTCAACACTAACACAAGTGTGAAAAGTGGTTTTTCAACACTATCACAAGTGCAAAAAGTGTTTTTTCAAAAAACTAATACAAGTGCAAAAGTGGTTTCCTGCACCAACACAAGAGCCAAAAGTGGTTTTTCAAGACTAACACAAGTGCGAAAAGTGGTTTTTCAACACTAACACAAGTGCGAAAAGTGGTTTTTCCACACTAATACAAGTGCAAAAGTGGTTTCCTGCACCAACACAAGTGCGAAAAGTGGTTTTTCAACACTAACACAAGTGCGAAAAGTGGTTTTTCAAAACTATCACAAGTGCAAAAAGTGTTTTTTCCACACTAATGCAAGTGCAAAATTGGTTTCCTGCACCAACACAAGTGCGAAAAGTGGTTTTTCAACACTAACACAAGTGCGAAAAGTGGTTTTTCAACACTAACACAAGTGCGAAAAGTGGTTTTTTCCACACTAATACAAGTGCAAAAGTGGTTTCCTGCACCAACAAAAGTGGGAAAAGTGGTTTTTCAACACTAACACAAGTGCGAAAAGTGGTTTTTCAACACTAACACAAGTGTGAAAAGTGTTTTTTCCAAACTAATACAAGTGCAAAAGTGGTTTCCTGCACCAACACAAGTGTGAAAAGTGGTTTTTCAACAATAACACAAGTGCGAAAAGTGGTTTTTCAACACTAACACAAGTGTGAAAAGTGTTTTTTCCAAACTAATACAAGTGCAAAAGTGGTTTCCTGCACCAACACAAGTGTGAAAAGTAGTTTTCAACACTAACACAAGTGCGAAAAGTGGTTTTTCAACACTATCACAAGTGCAAAAAGTGTTTTTTCAAGACTAACACAAGTGCGAAAAGTGGTTTTTCAACACTAACACAAGTGCGAAAAGTGGTTTTTCAACACTATCACAAGTGCAAAAAGTGTTTTTTCCACACTAATACAAGTGCAAAAGTGGTCTCCTGCACCAACAAAAGTGCGAAAAGTGGTTTTTCAACACTAACACAAGTGCGAAAAGTGGTTTTTCAACACTAACACAAGTGTGAAAAGTGTTTTTTCCAAACTAATACAAGTGCAAAAGTGGTTTCCTGCACCAACACAAGTGTGAAAAGTGGTTTTTCAACACTAAAACAAGTGCGAAAAGTGGTTTTCAACACTAACACAAGTGCGAAAAGTGTTTTTTCCACACTAATACAAGTGCAAAAGTGGTTTCCTGCACCTACACAAGTGCGAAATGTGGTTTTTCAACACTAACACAAGTGCGAAAAGTGGTTTTCAACACTAAAACAAGTGCGGAAAGTGGTTTTTCAACACTAACGCAAGTGCGAAAAGTGGTTTTTCCACACTAATACAAGTGCAAAAGTGGTTTCCTGCACCAACACAAGTGCGAAAAGTGGTTTTTCACCACTAACACAAGTGCGAAAAGTGGTTTTTCAACACTATCACAAGTGCAAAAAGTGTTTTTTCCACACTAATACAAGGGGAAAAGTGGTTTTCCTGCACCAACACGTGCGAAAAGTGGTTTTTCAACACTAACACAAGTGCGAAAAGTGGTTTTTCAACACTAACACAAGTGCGAAAAGTGGTTTTTCAAAACTATCACAAGTGCAAAAAGTGTTTTTTCCACACTAATACAAGTGCAAAAGTGGTTTCCTGCACCAACACAAGTGCGAAAAGTGGTTTTTCAACACTAACACAAGTGCGAAAAGTGGTTTTTCAACACTAACACAAGTGCGAAAAGTGCTTTTTCAACACTAATACAAGTGCAAAAGTGGTTTCCTGCACCTACACAAGTGCGAAATGTGGTTTTTCAACACTAACACAAGTGCGAAAAGTGGTTTTTCAGCACTAACACAAGTGTGAAAAGTGTTTTTTCCACACTAATACAAGTGCAAAAGTGGTTTCCTGCACCTACACAAGTGCGAAATGTGGTTTTTCAACACTAACACAAGTGCGAAAAGTGGTTTTTCAGCACTAACACAAGTGCGAAAAGTGTTTTTTCCACACTAATACAAATGCAAAAGTGGTTTCCTGCACCTACATAAGTGCGAAATGTGGTTTTTCAACACTAACACAAGTGCGAAAAGTTGTTTTTCAACACTAAAACAAGTGCGAAAAGTGGTTTTTCAACACTAACACAAGTGCGAAAAGTGGTTTTTCCACACTAATACAAGTGCAAAAGTGGTTTCCTGCACCAAAACAAGTGCGAAAAGTGGTTTTTCAACACTAACACAAGTGCGAAAAGTGGTTTTTCAACACTATCACAAATGCAAAAAGTGTTTTTTCCACACTAATACAAGTGCAAAAGTGGTTTCCTGCACCAACACAAGTGCGAAAAGTGGTTTTTCAACACTAACACAAGTGCGAAAAGTGGTTTTTCAACACTAACACAAGTGCGAAAAGTGGTTTTTCAACACTATCACAAGTGCAAAAAGTGTTTTTTCCACACTAATACAAGTGCAAAAGTGGTTTCCTGCACCAATACAAGAGCCAAAAGTGGTTTTTCAAGACTAACACAAGTGCGAAAAGTGGTTTTTCAACAATAACACAAGTGCGAAAAGTGGTTTTTCCACACTAATACAAGTGCAAAAGTGGTTTCCTGCACCAACACAAGTGCGAAAAGTGGTTTTTCAACACTAACACAAGTGCGAAAAGTGGTTTTTCAACACTAACACAAGTGCGAAAAGTGGTTTTTCAACACTAACACAAGTGCGAAAAGTGGTTTTTCAGCACTAACACAAGTGCGAAAAGTGTTTTTTCCACACTAATACAAGTGTAAAAGTGGTTTCCTGCACCTACATAAGTGCGAAATGTGGTTTTTCAACACTAACACAAGTGCGAAAAGTGGTTTTTCAACACTAAAACAAGTGCGAAAAGTGGTTTTTCAACACTAACACAAGTGCGAAAAGTGGTTTTTCCACACTAATACAAGTGCAAAAGTGGTTTCCTGCACCAACACAAGTGCGAAAAGTGGTTTTTCAACACTAACACAAGTGCGAAAAGTGGTTTTTCAACACCATCACAAGTGCAAAAAGTGTTTTTTCCACACTAATACAAGTGCAAAAGTGGTTTCCTGCACCAACACAAGAGCCAAAAGTGGTTTTTCAAGACTAACACAAGTGCGAAAAGTGGTTTTTCAACAATAACACAAGTGCGAAAAGTGGTTTTTCCACACTAATACAAGTGCAAAAGTGGTTTCCTGCACCAACACAAGTGCGAAAAGTGGTTTTTCAACACTAACACAAGTGCGAAAAGTGGTTTTTCAAAACTATCACAAGTGCAAAAAGTGTTTTTTCCACACTATTGCAAGTGCAAAATTGGTTTCCTGCACCAACACAAGTGCGAAAAGTGGTTTTTCAACACTAACACAAGTGCGAAAAGTGGTTTTTCAACACTAACACAAGTGCGAAAAGTGGTTTTTTCCACACTAATACAAGTGCAAAAGTGGTTTCCTGCACCAACACAAGTGCGAAAAGTGGTTTTTCAACACTAACACAAGTGCGAAAAGGGGTTTATCAACACTAACACAAGTGCGAAAAGTGGTTTTTCAACACTAACACAAGTGTGAAAAATGGTTTTTCCACACTAATACAAGTGCAAAAGTGGTTTCCTGGACCAACATAAGTGCGAAAAGTGGTTTTTCAACACTAACACAAGTGTGAAAAGTGGTTTTTCAACACTAACACAAGTGCGAAAAGTGGTTTTTCAACACTAACACAAGTGCGAAAAGTGGTTTTTCAGCACTAACACAAGTGCGAAAAGTGTTTTTTCCACACTAATACAAGTGTAAAAGTGGTTTCCTGCACCTACATAAGTGCGAAATGTGGTTTTTCAACACTAACACAAGTGCGAAAAGTGGTTTTTCAACACTAAAACAAGTGCGAAAAGTGGTTTTTCAACACTAACACAAGTGCGAAAAGTGGTTTTTCCACACTAATACAAGTGCAAAAGTGGTTTCCTGCACCAACACAAGTGCGAAAAGTGGTTTTTCAACACTAACACAAGTGCGAAAAGTGGTTTTTCAACACTAACACAAGTGCGAAAAGTGGTTTTTCAGCACTAACACAAGTGCGAAAAGTGTTTTTTCCACACTAATACAAATGCAAAAGTGGTTTCCTGCACCTACATAAGTGCGAAATGTGGTTTTTCAACACTAACACAAGTGCGAAAAGTTGTTTTTCAACACTAAAACAAGTGCGAAAAGTGGTTTTTCAACACTAACACAAGTGCGAAAAGTGGTTTTTCCACACTAATACAAGTGCAAAAGTGGTTTCCTGCACCAAAACAAGTGCGAAAAGTGGTTTTTCAACACTAACACGAGTGCGAAAAGTGGTTTTTCAACACTATCACAAGTGCAAAAAGTGTTTTTTCCACACTAATACAAGTGCAAAAGTGGTTTCCTGCACCAACACAAGTGCGAAAAGTGGTTTTTCAACACTAACACAAGTGCGAAAAGTGGTTTTTCAACACTAACACAAGTGCGAAAAGTGGTTTTTCAACACTATCACAAGTGCAAAAAGTGTTTTTTCCACACTAATACAAGTGCAAAAGTGGTTTCCTGCACCAATACAAGAGCCAAAAGTGGTTTTTCAAGACTAACACAAGTGCGAAAAGTGGTTTTTCAACAATAACACAAGTGCGAAAAGTGGTTTTTCCACACTAATACAAGTGCAAAAGTGGTTTCCTGCACCAACACAAGTGCGAAAAGTGGTTTTTCAACACTAACACAAGTGCGAAAAGTGGTTTTTCAACACTAACACAAGTGCGAAAAGTGGTTTTTCAGCACTAACACAAGTGCGAAAAGTGGTTTTTCAACACTAACACAAGTGCGAAAAGTGGTTTTTCAACACTAACACAAGTGCGAAAAGTGGTTTTTCAGCACTAACACAAGTGCGAAAAGTGTTTTTTCCACACTAATACAAGTGTAAAAGTGGTTTCCTGCACCTACATAAGTGTGAAATGTGGTTTTTCAACACTAACACAAGTGCGAAAAGTGGTTTTTCAACACTAAAACAAGTGCGAAAAGTGGTTTTTCAACACTAACACAAGTGCGAAAAGTGGTTTTTCCACACTAATACAAGTGCAAAAGTGGTTTCCTGCACCAACACAAGTGCGAAAAGTGGTTTTTCAACACTAACACAAGTGCGAAAAGTGGTTTTTCAACACTATCACAAGTGCAAAAAGTGTTTTTTCCACACTAATACAAGTGCAAAAGTGGTTTCCTGCACCAACACAAGAGCCAAAAGTGGTTTTTCAAGCCTAACACAAGTGCGAAAAGTGGTTTTTCAACAATAACACAAGTGCGAAAAGTGGTTTTTCCACACTAATACAAGTGCAAAAGTGGTTTCCTGCACCAACACAAGTGCGAAAAGTGGTTTTTCAACACTAACACAAGTGCGAAAAGTGGTTTTTCAAAACTATCACAAGTGCAAAAAGTGTTTTTTCCACACTATTGCAAGTGCAAAATTGGTTTCCTGCACCAACACAAGTGCGAAAAGTGGTTTTTCAACACTAACACAAGTGCGAAAAGTGGTTTTTCAACACTAACACAAGTGCGAAAAGTGGTTTTTTCCACACTAATACAAGTGCAAAAGTGGTTTCCTGCACCAACACAAGTGCGAAAAGTGGTTTTTCAACACTAACACAAGTGCGAAAAGGGGTTTATCAACACTAACACAAATGCGAAAAGTGGTTTTTCAACACTAACACAAGTGTGAAAAATGGTTTTTCCACACTAATACAAGTGCAAAAGTGGTTTCCTGGACCAACATAAGTGCGAAAAGTGGTTTTTCAACACTAACACAAGTGTGAAAAGTGGTTTTTCAACACTAACACAAGTGCGAAAAGTGGTTTTTCAACACTAACACAAGTGCGAAAAGTGGTTTTTCAGCACTAACACAAGTGCGAAAAGTGTTTTTTCCACACTAATACAAGTGTAAAAGTGGTTTCCTGCACCTACATAAGTGCGAAATGTGGTTTTTCAACACTAACACAAGTGCGAAAAGTGGTTTTTCAACACTAAAACAAGTGCGAAAAGTGGTTTTTCAACACTAACACAAGTGCGAAAAGTGGTTTTTCCACACTAATACAAGTGCAAAAGTGGTTTCCTGCACCAACACAAGTGCGAAAAGTGGTTTTTCAACACTAACACAAGTGCGAAAAGTGGTTTTTCAACACTATCACAAGTGCAAAAAGTGTTTTTTCCACACTAATACAAGTGCAAAAGTGGTTTCCTGCACCAACACAAGTGCAAAAAGTGGTTTTTCAACACTAACACAAGTGCGAAAAGTGGTTTTTCAACACTAACACAAGTGCGAAAAGTAGTTTTTCAACACTATCACAAGTGCAAAAAGTGTTTTTTCCACACTAATACAAGTGCAAAAGTGGTTTCCTGCACCAACACAAGAGCCAAAAGTGGTTTTTCAAGACTAACACAAGTGCGAAAAGTGGTTTTTCCACACTAATACAAGTGCAAAACTGGTTTCCTGCACCAACACAAGTGCGAAAAGTGGTTTTTCAACACTAACCCAATTGCGAAAAGTGGTTTTTCCACACTAATACAAGTGCAAAAGTGGTTTCCTGCACCAACACAAGTGCGAAAAGTGGTTTTTCAACACTAACACAAGTGCGAAAAGTGGTTTTTCAACACTATCACAAGTGCAAAAAGTGGTTTTTCCACACTAATACAAGTGCAAAAGTGGTTTCCTGCACCAACACAAGTGCGAAAAGTGGTTTTTCAACACTAACACAAGTGCGAAAAGTGGTTTTTCAACACTAACACAAGTGCGAAAAGTGGTTTTACCACACTAATACAAGTGCAAAAGTGGTTTCCTGCACCAACACAAGTGCGAAAAGTAGTTTTCAACACTAACACAAATGCGAAAAGTGGTTTTTCAACACTATCACAAGTGCAAAAAGTGTTTTTTCAAGACTAACACAAGTGCGAAAAGTGGTTTTTCAACACTATCACAAGTGCAAAAAGTGTTTTTTCCACACTAATACAAGTGCAAAAGTGGTTTCCTGCACCAACACAAGAGCCAAAAGTGGTTTTTCAACACTATCACAAGTGCAAAAAGTGGTTTTTCAACACTAACACAAGTGCGAAAAGTGGTTTTTCAACACTATCACAAGTGCAAAAAGTGTTTTTTCCACACTAATACAAGTGCAAAAGTGGTTTCCTGCACCAACACAAGAGCCAAAAGTGGTTTTTCAAGCCTAACACAAGTGCGAAAAGTGGTTTTTCAACAATAACACAAGTGCGAAAAGTGGTTTTTCCACACTAATACAAGTGCAAAAGTGGTTTCCTGCACCAACACAAGTGCGAAAAGTGGTTTTTCAACACTAACACAAGTGCGAAAAGTGGTTTTTCAAAACTATCACAAGTGCAAAAAGTGTTTTTTCCACACTATTGCAAGTGCAAAATTGGTTTCCTGCACCAACACAAGTGCGAAAAGTGGTTTTTCAACACTAACACAAGTGCGAAAAGTGGTTTTTCAACACTAACACAAGTGCGAAAAGTGGTTTTTTCCACACTAATACAAGTGCAAAAGTGGTTTCCTGCACCAACACAAGTGCGAAAAGTGGTTTTTCAACACTAACACAAGTGCGAAAAGGGGTTTATCAACACTAACACAAATGCGAAAAGTGGTTTTTCAACACTAACACAAGTGTGAAAAATGGTTTTTCCACACTAATACAAGTGCAAAAGTGGTTTCCTGGACCAACATAAGTGCGAAAAGTGGTTTTTCAACACTAACACAAGTGTGAAAAGTGGTTTTTCAACACTAACACAAGTGCGAAAAGTGGTTTTTCAACACTAACACAAGTGCGAAAAGTGGTTTTTCAGCACTAACACAAGTGCGAAAAGTGTTTTTTCCACACTAATACAAGTGTAAAAGTGGTTTCCTGCACCTACATAAGTGCGAAATGTGGTTTTTCAACACTAACACAAGTGCGAAAAGTGGTTTTTCAACACTAAAACAAGTGCGAAAAGTGGTTTTTCAACACTAACACAAGTGCGAAAAGTGGTTTTTCCACACTAATACAAGTGCAAAAGTGGTTTCCTGCACCAACACAAGTGCGAAAAGTGGTTTTTCAACACTAACACAAGTGCGAAAAGTGGTTTTTCAACACTATCACAAGTGCAAAAAGTGTTTTTTCCACACTAATACAAGTGCAAAAGTGGTTTCCTGCACCAACACAAGTGCAAAAAGTGGTTTTTCAACACTAACACAAGTGCGAAAAGTGGTTTTTCAACACTAACACAAGTGCGAAAAGTAGTTTTTCAACACTATCACAAGTGCAAAAAGTGTTTTTTCCACACTAATACAAGTGCAAAAGTGGTTTCCTGCACCAACACAAGTGCCAAAAGTGGTTTTTCAAGACTAACACAAGTGCGAAAAGTGGTTTTTCCACACTAATACAAGTGCAAAACTGGTTTCCTGCACCAACACAAGTGCGAAAAGTGGTTTTTCAACACTAACCCAATTGCGAAAAGTGGTTTTTCCACACTAATACAAGTGCAAAAGTGGTTTCCTGCACCAACACAAGTGCGAAAAGTGGTTTTTCAACACTAACACAAGTGCGAAAAGTGGTTTTTCAACACTATCACAAGTGCAAAAAGTGGTTTTTCCACACTAATACAAGTGCAAAAGTGGTTTCCTGCACCAACACAAGTGCGAAAAGTGGTTTTTCAACACTAACACAAGTGCGAAAAGTGGTTTTTCAACACTAACACAAGTGCGAAAAGTGGTTTTACCACACTAATACAAGTGCAAAAGTGGTTTCCTGCACCAACACAAGTGCGAAAAGTAGTTTTCAACACTAACACAAATGCGAAAAGTGGTTTTTCAACACTATCACAAGTGCAAAAAGTGTTTTTTCAAGACTAACACAAGTGCGAAAAGTGGTTTTTCAACACTAACATAAGTGCGAAAAGTGGTTTTTCCACACTAATACAAGTGCAAAAGTGGTTTCCTGCACCAACACAAGTGCGAAAAGTAGTTTTCAACACTAACACAAGTGCGAAAAGTGGTTTTTCAACACTATCACAAGTGCAAAAAGTGTTTTTTCCACACTAATACGAGTGCAAAAGTGGTTTCCTGCACCAACACAAGTGCGAAAAGTGGTTTTTCAACACTAACACAAGTGCGAAAAGTGGTTTTTCAACACTATCACAAGTGCAAAAAGTGTTTTTTCCACACTAATACAAGTGCAAAAGTGGTTTCCTGCACTAACACAAGTGCGAAAAGTGGTTTTTCAACACTAACACAAGTGCGAAAAGTGGTTTTTCAACACTAATACAAGTGCAAAAGTGGTTTCCTGCACCTACACAAGTGCGAAATGTGGTTTTTCAACACTAACACAAGTGCGAAAAGTGGTTTTTCAGCACTAACACAAGTGCGAAAAGTGTTTTTTCCAAACTAATACAAGTGCAAAAGTGGTTTCCTGCACCTACACAAGTGCGAAATGTGGTTTTTCAACACTAACACAAGTGCGAAAAGTGGTTTTTCAGCACTAACACAAGTGCGAAAAGTGTTTTTTCCACACTAATACAAGTGCAAAAGTGGTTTCCTGCACCTGCATAAGTGCGAAATGTGGTTTTTCAACACTAACACAAGTGCGAAAAGTTGTTTTTCAACACCAAAACAAGTGCGAAAAGTGGTTTTTCAACACTAACACAAGTGCGAAAAGTGGTTTTTCCACACTCATACAAGTGCAAAAGTGGTTTCCTGCACCAAAACAAGTGCGAAAAGTGGTTTTTCAACACTAACACAAGTGCGAAAAGTGGTTTTTCAACACTATCACAAGTGCAAAAAGTGTTTTTCCACACTAATACAAGTGCAAAAGTGGTTTCCTGCACCAACACAAGTGCGAAAAGTGGTTTTTCAACACTAACACAAGTGCGAAAAGTGGTTTTTCAACACTAACACAAGTGCGAAAAGTGGTTTTTCAACACTATCACAAGTGCAAAAAGTGTTTTTTCCACACTAATACAAGTGCAAAAGTGGTTTCCTGCACCAACACAAGAGCCAAAAGTGGTTTTTCAAGACTAACACAAGTGCGAAAAGTGGTTTTTCAACACTAACACAAGTGCGAAAAGTGGGTTTTCCACACTAATACAAGTGCAAAAGTGGTTTCCTGCACCAACACAAGTGCGAAAAGTGGTTTTTCAACACTAAAACAAGTGCGAAAAGTGGTTTTTCAAAACTATCACAAGTGCAAAAGTGTTTTTTCCACACTAATGCAAGTGCAAAATTGGTTTCCTGCACCAACACAAGTGCGAAAAGTGGTTTTTCAACACTAACACAAGTGCGAAAAGTGGTTTTTCAACACTAACACAAGTGCGAAAAGTGGTTTTTTCCACACTAATACAAGTGCAAAAGTGGTTTCCTGCACCAACACAAGTGCGAAAAGTGGTTTTTCAACACTAACACAAGTGCGAAAAGGGGTTTATCAACACTAACACAAGTGCGAAAAGTGGTTTTTCAACACTAACACAAGTGTGAAAAATGGTTTTTCCACACTAATACAAGTGCAAAAGTGGTTTCCTGGACCAACATAAGTGCGAAAAGTGGTTTTTCAACACTAACACAAGTGCGAAAAGTGGTTTTTCAACACTAACACAAGTGCGAAAAGTATTTTTTCTGCACTAATACAAGTGCAAAAGTGGTTTCCTGCACAAACACAAGTGCGAAAAGTGGTTTTTCAACACTAACACAAGTGCGAAAAGTGGTTTTTCAACACTAACACAAGTGCGAAAAGTATTTTTTCCACACTAATACAAGTGCAAAAGTGGTTTCCTGCACCAACACAAGGGCGAAAAGTGGTTTTTCAACACTAACACAAGTGCGAAATGGGGTTTTTCAACACTAACACAAGTGCGAAAAGTGGTTTTTCAACACTAACACAAGTACGAAAAGTGGTTTTTTTCCACACTAATGCAAGTGCAAAAGTGGTTTCCTGCACCAACACAAGTGTGAAAAGTGGTTTTTCAACACTAACACAAGTGCGAAAAGTGGTTTTTCAACACTATCACAAGTGCAAAGAGTGTTTTTTCCACACTAATACGAGTGCAAAAGTGGTTTCCTGCACCAACACAAGTGCGAAAAGTGGTTTTTCAACACTAACACAAGTGCGAAAAGTGGTTTTTCAACACTAATACAAGTGCGAAAAGTGGTTTTTCCACACTAATACAAGTGCAAAAGTGGTTTCCTGCACCAACACAAGTGCGAAAAGTGGTTTTTCAACACTAACACAAGTGCAAAAAGTGTTTTTTCCACACTACTACAAGTGCTAAAGTGGTTTCCTGGACCAACATAAGTGCGAAAAGTGGTTTTTCAACACTAACACAAGTGCGAAAAGTGGTTTTTCAACACTAACACAAGTGCGAAAAGTATTTTTTCCACACTAATACAAGTGCAAAAGTGGTTTCCTGCACCAACACAAGTGCGAAAAGTGGTTTTTCAACACTAACACAAGTGCGAAAAGTGTTTTTTCAACAATAACACAAGTGCGAAAAGTGTTTTTTCCACACTAATACAAGAGCAAAAGTGGTTTCATGCACAAACACAAGTGCGAAAAGTGGTTTTTCAACACTAACACAAGTGTGAAAATTGGTTTTTCAACACTAACACAAGTGCGAAAAGTATTTTTCCACACTAATACAAGTGCAAAAGTGGTTTCCTGCACCAACACAAGGGCGAAAAGTGGTTTTTCAACACTAACACAAGTGCGAAATGTGGTTTTTCAACACTAACACAAGTGCGAAAAGTGGTTTTTCAACACTAACACAAGTACGAAAAGTGGTTTTCCACACTAATACAAGTGCAAAAGTGGTTTCCTGCACCAACACAAGTGTGAAAAGTGGTTTTTCAACACTAACACAAGTGCGAAAAGTGGTTTTTCCACACTAATACAAGTGCAAAAGTGGTTTCCTGCACCAAAACAAGTGCGAAAAGTGGTTTTTTAACACTAACACAAGTGCGAAAAGTGGTTTTTCAACACTATCACAAGTGCAAAAAGTGTTTTTTCCACACTAATACAAGTGCAAAAGTGGTTTCCTGCACCAACACAAGTGCGAAAAGTGGTTTTTCAACACTACCACAAGTGCGAAAAGTGGTTTTTCAACACTAACACAAGTGTGAAAAGTGGTTTTTCAACACTATCACAAGTGCAAAAAGTGTTTTTTCAAAAAACTAATACAAGTGCAAAAGTGGTTTCCTGCACCAACACAAGAGCCAAAAGTGGTTTTTCAAGACTAACACAAGTGCGAAAAGTGGTTTTTCAACACTAACACAAGTGCGAAAAGTGGTTTTTCCACACTAATACAAGTGCAAAAGTGGTTTCCTGCACCAACACAAGTGCGAAAAGTGGTTTTTCAACACTAACACAAGTGCGAAAAGTGGTTTTTCAAAACTATCACAAGTGCAAAAAGTGTTTTTTCCACACTAATGCAAGTGCAAAATTGGTTTCCTGCACCAACACAAGTGCGAAAAGTGGTTTTTCAACACTAACACAAGTGCGAAAAGTGGTTTTTCAACACTAACACAAGTGCGAAAAGTGGTTTTTTCCACACTAATACAAGTGCAAAAGTGGTTTCCTGCACCAACACAAGTGCGAAAAGTGGTTTTTCAACACTAACACAAGTGCGAAAAGGGGTTTATCAACACTAACACAAGTGCGAAAAGTGGTTTTTCAACACTAACACAAGTGCGAAAAGGGGTTTATCAACACTAACACAAGTGTGAAAAATGGTTTTTCCACACTAATACAAGTGCAAAAGTGGTTTCCTGGACCAACATAAGTGCGAAAAGTGGTTTTTCAACACTAACACAAGTGCGAAAAGTGGTTTTTCAACACTAACACAAGTGCGAAAAGTATTTTTTCCACACTAATACAAGTGCAAAAGTGGTTTCCTGCACAAACACAAGTGCGAAAAGTGGTTTTTCAACACTAACACAAGTGCGAAAAGTGGTTTTTCAACACTAACACAAGTGCGAAAAGTATTTTTTCCACACTAATACAAGTGCAAAAGTGGTTTCCTGCACCAACACAAGGGCGAAAAGTGGTTTTTCAACACTAACACAAGTGCGAAATGGGGTTTTTCAACACTAACACAAGTGCGAAAAGTGGTTTTTCAACACTAACACAAGTACGAAAAGTGGTTTTTTCCACACTAATGCAAGTGCAAAAGGGGTTCCTGCACCAACACAAGTGCGAAAAGTGGTTTTTCAACACTAACACAAGTGTGAAAAGTGGTTTTTCAACACTAATACAAGTGCGAAAAGTGGTTTTTCCACACTAATACAAGTGCAAAAGTGGTTTCCTGCACCAACACAAGTGCGAAAAGTGGTTTTTCAACACTAACACAAGTGCAAAAAGTGTTTTTTCCACACTAATACAAGTGCTAAAGTGGTTTCCTGGACCAACATAAGTGCGAAAAGTGGTTTTTCAACACTAACACATGTGCGAAAAGTGGTTTTTCAACACTAACACAAGTGCGAAAAGTATTTTTTCCACACTAATACAAGTGCAAAAGTGGTTTCCTGCACCAACACAAGTGCGAAAAGTGGTTTTTCAACACTAACACAAGTGCGAAAAGTGTTTTTTCAACAATAACACAAGTGCGAAAAGTGTTTTTTCCACACTAATACAAGTGCAAAAGTGGTTTCCTGCACAAACACAAGTGCGAAAAGTGGTTTTTCAACACTAACACAAGTGTGAAAAGTGGTTTTTCAACACTAACACAAGTGCGAAAAGTGGTTTTTCCACACTAATACAAGTGCAAAAGTGGTTTCCTGCACCAACACAAGGGCGAAAAGTGGTTTTTCAACACTAACACAAGTGCGAAATGTGGTTTTTCAACACTAACACAAGTGCGAAAAGTGGTTTTTCAACACTAACACAAGTACGAAAAGTGGTTTTTCCACACTAATACAAGTGCAAAAGTGGTTTCCTGCACCAACACAAGTGTGAAAAGTCGTTTTTCAACACTAACACAAGTGCGAAAAGTGGTTTTTCAACACTATCACAAGTGCAAAAAGTGTTTTTTCCACACTAATACAAGTGCAAAAGTGGTCTCCTGCACCAACAAAAGTGCGAAAAGTGGTTTTTCAACACTAACACAAGTGCGAAAAGTGGTTTTTCCACACTAATACAAGTGCAAAAGTGGTCTCCTTCACCAACAAAAGTGCGAAAAGTGGTTTTTCAACACTAACACAAGTGCGAAAAGTGGTTTTTCAACACTAACACAAGTGTGAAAAGTGTTTTTTCCACACTAATACAAGTGCAAAAGTGGTTTCCTGCACAAACACAAGTGCGAAAAGTGGTTTTTCAACACTAACACAAGTGCGAAAAGTGGTTTTCAACACTAACACAAGTGCGAAAAGTGTTTTTTCCACACTAATACAAGTGCAAAAGTGGTTTCCTGCACCTACACAAGTGCGAAATGTGGTTTTTCAACACTAACACAAGTGCGAAAAGTGATTTTTCAACACTAAAACAAGTGCGAAAAGTGGTTTTTCAACACTAACACAAGTGCGAAAAGTGGTTTTTCCACACTAATACAAGTGCAAAAGTGGTTTCCTGCACCAACACAAGTGCGAAAAGTGGTTTTTCACCACTAACACAAGTGCGAAAAGTGGTTTTTCAACACTATCACAAGTGCAAAAAGTGTTTTTTCCACACTAATACAAGTGGAAAAGTGGTTTTCCTGCACCAACACGTGCGAAAAGTGGTTTTTCAACACTAACACAAGTGCAAAAAGTGGTTTTTCAACACTAACACAAGTGCGAAAAGTGGTTTTTCAACACTATCACAAGTGCAAAAAGTGTTTTTTCCACACTAATACAAGTGCAAAAGTGGTCTCCTGCACCAACAAAAGTGCGAAAAGTGGTTTTTCAACACTAACACAAGTGCGAAAAGTGGTTTTTCAACACTAACACAAGTGTGAAAAGTGTTTTTTCCAAACTAATACAAGTGCAAAAGTGGTTTCCTGCACCAACACAAGTGTGAAAAGTAGTTTTCAACACTAACACAAGTGCGAAAAGTGGTTTTTCAACACTATCACAAGTGCAAAAAGTGTTTTTTCAAGACTAACACAAGTGCGAAAAGTGGTTTTTCAACACTAACACAAGTGCGAAAAGTGGTTTTTCAACACTATCACAAGTGCAAAAAGTGTTTTTTCCACACTAATACAAGTGCAAAAGTGGTCTCCTGCACCAACAAAAGTGCGAAAAGTGGTTTTTCAACACTAACACAAGTGCGAAAAGTGGTTTTTCAACACTAACACAAGTGTGAAAAGTGTTTTTTCCAAACTAATACAAGTGCAAAAGTGGTTTCCTGCACCAACACAAGTGTGAAAAGTGGTTTTTCAACACTAAAACAAGTGCGAAAAGTGGTTTTCAACACTAACACAAGTGCGAAAAGTGTTTTTTCCAAACTAATACAAGTGCAAAAGTGGTTTCCTGCACCAACACAAGTGTGAAAAGTGGTTTTTCAACACTAACACAAGTGCGAAAAGTGGTTTTCAACACTAACACAAGTGCGAAAAGTGTTTTTTCCACACTAATACAAGTGCAAAAGTGGTTTCCTGCACCTACACAAGTGCGAAATGTGGTTTTTCAACACTAACACAAGTGCGAAAAGTGGTTTTTCAACACTAAAACAAGTGCAAAAAGTGTTTTTTCCACACTAATACAAGTGGAAAAGTGGTTTTCCTGCACCAACACGTGCGAAAAGTGGTTTTTCAACACTAACACAAGTGGAAAAAGTGGTTTTTCAACACTAACACAAGTGCGAAAAGTGATTTTTCAACACTATCACAAGTGCAAAAAGTGTTTTTTCCACACTAATACAAGTGCAAAAGTGGTTTCCTGCACCAACACAAGTGCGAAAAGTGGTTTTTCAACACTAACACAAGTGCGAAAAGTGGTTTTTCAACACTATCACAAGTGCAAAAAGTGTTTTTTCCACACTAATACAAGTGCAAAAGTGGTTTCCTGCACCAACACAAGTGCGAAAAGTGGTTTTTCAACACTAACACAAGTGCGAAAAGTGGTTTTTCAACACTAACACAAGTGCGAAAAGTGGTTTTTCCACACTAATACAAGTGCAAAAGTGGTTTCCTGCACCAACACAAGGGCGAAAAGTGGTTTTTCAACACTAACACAAGTGCGAAAAGTGTTTTTTCCACACTAATACAAGTGCAAAAGTGGTCTCCTGCACCAACAAAAGTGCGAAAAGTGGTTTTTCAACACTAACACAAGTGCGAAAAGTGGTTTTTCAACACTAACACAAGTGTGAAAAGTGTTTTTTCCAAACTAATACAAGTGCAAAAGTGGTTTCCTGCACCAACACAAGTGTGAAAAGTGCTTTCCAACAATAACACAAGTGCGAAAAGTGGTTTTTCAACACTAACACAAGTGTGAAAAGTGTTTTTTTCCAAACTAATACAAGTGCAAAAGTGGTTTCCTGCACCAACACAAGTGTGAAAAGTAGTTTTCAACACTAACACAAGTGCGAAAAGTGGTTTTTCAACACTATCACAAGTGCAAAAAGTGGTTTTTCAACACTATCACAAGTGCAAAAAGTGTTTTTTCCACACTAATACAAGTGCAAAAGTGGTCTCCTGCACCAACAAAAGTGCGAAAAGTGGTTTTTCAACACTAACACAAGTGCGAAAAGTGGTTTTTCAACACTAACACAAGTGTGAAAAGTGTTTTGTCCAAACTAATACAAGTGCAAAAGTGGTTTCCTGCACCAACACAAGTGTGAAAAGTGGTTTTTCAACACTAACACAAGTGCGAAAAGTGGTTTTCAACACTAACACAAGTGCGAAAAGTGTTTTTTCCACACTAATACAAGTGCAAAAGTGGTTTCCTGCACCTACACAAGTGCGAAATGTGGTTTTTCAACACTAACACAAGTGCGAAAAGTGGTTTTTCAACACTAAAACAAGTGCGGAAAGTGGTTTTTCAACACTAACACAAGTGCGAAAAGTGGTTTTTCCACACTAATACAAGTGCAAAAGTGGTTTCCTGCACCTACACAAGTGCGAAATGTGGTTTTTCAACACTAACACAAGTGCGAAAAGTGGTTTTTCAACACTAAAACAAGTGCGAAAAGTGGTTTTTCCACACTAATACAAGTGCAAAAGTGGTTTCCTGCACCAACACAAGTGCAAAAAGTGGTTTTTCACCACTAACACAAGTGCGAAAAGTGGTTTTTCAACACTATCACAAGTGCAAAAAGTGTTTTTTCCACACTAATACAAGTGCAAAAGTGGTTTCCTGCACCAACACAAGTGCGAAAAGTGGTTTTTCAACACTAACACAAGTGCGAAAAGTGGTTTTTCAACACTATCACAAGTGCAAAAAGTGTTTTTTCCACACTAATACAAGTGCAAAAGTGGTTTCCTGCACCAACACAAGTGCGAAAAGTGGTTTTTCAACACTAACACAAGTGCGAAAATTGGTTTTTCAACACTAACACAAGTGCGAAAAGTGGTTTTTCCACACTAATACAAGTGCAAAAGTGGTTTCCTGCACCAACACAAGTGCAAAAAGTGTTTTTTCCACACTAATACAAGTGCAAAAGTGGTTTCCTGCACCAACACAAGGGCGAAAAGTGGTTTTTCAACACTAACACAAGTGCGAAAAGTGTTTTTTCCACACTAATACAAGTGCAAAAGTGGTTTCCTGCACCAACAAAAGTGGGAAAAGTGGTTTTTCAACACTAACACAAGTGCGAAAAGTGGTTTTTCAACACTAACACAAGTGTGAAAAGTGTTTTTTCCAAACTAATACAAGTGCAAAAGTGGTTTCCTGCACCAACACAAGTGTGAAAAGTGGTTTTTCAACAATAACACAAGTGCGAAAAGTGGTTTTTCAACACTAACACAAGTGTGAAAAGTGTTTTTTCCAAACTAATACAAGTGCAAAAGTGGTTTCCTGCACCAACACAAGTGTGAAAAGTAGTTTTCAACACTAACACAAGTGCGAAAAGTGGTTTTTCAACACTATCACAAGTGCAAAAAGTGTTTTTTCAAGAGTAACACAAGTGCGAAAAGTGGTTTTTCAACACTAACACAAGTGCGAAAAGTGGTTTTTCAACACTATCACAAGTGCAAAAAGTGTTTTTTCCACACTAATACAAGTGCAAAAGTGGTCTCCTGCACCAACAAAAGTGCGAAAAGTGGTTTTTCAACACTAACACAAGTGCGAAAAGTGGTTTTTCAACACTAACACAAGTGTGAAAAGTGTTTTTTCCAAACTAATACAGTGCAAAAGTGGTTTCCTGCACCAACACAAGTGTGAAAAGTGGTTTTTCAACACTAAAACAAGTGCGAAAAGTGGTTTTCAACACTAACACAAGTGCGAAAAGTGTTTTTTCCACACTAATACAAGTGCAAAAGTGGTTTCCTGCACCTACACAAGTGCGAAATGTGGTTTTTCAACACTAACACAAGTGCGAAAAGTGGTTTTTCAACACTAAAACAAGTGCGGAAAGTGGTTTTTCAACACTAACGCAAGTGCGAAAAGTGGTTTTTCCACACTAATACAAGTGCAAAAGTGGTTTCCTGCACCAACACAAGTGCGAAAAGTGGTTTTTCACCACTAACACAAGTGCGAAAAGTGGTTTTTCAACACTATCACAAGTGCAAAAAGTGTTTTTTCCACACTAATACAAGTGGAAAAGTGGTTTTCCTGCACCAACACGTGCGAAAAGTGGTTTTTCAACACTAACACAAGTGCGAAAAGTGGTTTTTCAACACTAACACAAGTGCGAAAAGTGGTTTTTCAACACTATCACAAGTGCAAAAAGTGTTTTTTCCACACTAATACAAGTGCAAAAGTGGTTTCCTGCACCAACACAAGTGCGAAAAGTGGTTTTTCAACACTAACACAAGTGCGAAAATTGGTTTTTCAACACTAACACAAGTGCGAAAAGTGGTTTTTCCACACTAATACAAGTGCAAAAGTGGTTTCCTGCACCAACACAAGTGCAAAAAGTGTTTTTTCCACACTAATACAAGTGCAAAAGTGGTTTCCTGCACCAACACAAGGGCGAAAAGTGGTTTTTCAACACTAACACAAGTGCGAAAAGTGTTTTTTCCACACTAATACAAGTGCAAAAGTGGTATCCTGCACCAACAAAAGTGGGAAAAGTGTTTTTTCCAAACTAATACAAGTGCAAAAGTGGTTTCCTGCACCAACACAAGTGTGAAAAGTGGTTTTTCAACAATAACACAAGTGCGAAAAGTGGTTTTTCAACACTAACACAAGTGTGAAAAGTGTTTTTTCCAAACTAATACAAGTGCAAAAGTGGTTTCCTGCACCAACACAAGTGTGAAAAGTAGTTTTCAACACTAACACAAGTGCGAAAAGTGGTTTTTCAACACTATCACAAGTGCAAAAAGTGTTTTTTCAAGACTAACACAAGTGCGAAAAGTGGTTTTTCAACACTAACACAAGTGCGAAAAGTGGTTTTTCAACACTATCACAAGTGCAAAAAGTGTTTTTTCCACACTAATACAAGTGCAAAAGTGGTCTCCTGCACCAACAAAAGTGCGAAAAGTGGTTTTTCAACACTAACACAAGTGCGAAAAGTGGTTTTTCAACACTAACACAAGTGTGAAAAGTGTTTTTTCCAAACTAATACAAGTGCAAAAGTGGTTTCCTGCACCAACACAAGTGTGAAAAGTGGTTTTTCAACACTAAAACAAGTGCGAAAAGTGGTTTTCAACACTAACACAAGTGCGAAAAGTGTTTTTTCCACACTAATACAAGTGCAAAAGTGGTTTCCTGCACCTACACAAGTGCGAAATGTGGTTTTTCAACACTAACACAAGTGCGAAAAGTGGTTTTTCAACACTAAAACAAGTGCGGAAAGTGGTTTTTCAACACTAACGCAAGTGCGAAAAGTGGTTTTTCCACACTAATACAAGTGCAAAAGTGGTTTCCTGCACCAACACAAGTGCGAAAAGTGGTTTTTCACCACTAACACAAGTGCGAAAAGTGGTTTTTCAACACTATCACAAGTGCAAAAAGTGTTTTTTCCACACTAATACAAGTGGAAAAGTGGTTTTCCTGCACCAACACGTGCGAAAAGTGGTTTTTCAACACTAACACAAGTGCGAAAAGTGGTTTTTCAACACTAACACAAGTGCGAAAAGTGGTTTTTCAACACTATCACAAGTGCAAAAAGTGTTTTTTCCACACTAATACAAGTGCAAAAGTGGTTTCCTGCACCAACACAAGTGCGAAAAGTGGTTTTTCAACACTAACACAAGTGCGAAAAGTGGTTTTTCAACACTAACACAAGTGCGAAAAGTGGTTTTTCAACACTAATACAAGTGCAAAAGTGGTTTCCTGCACCTACACAAGTGCGAAATGTGGTTTTTCAACACTAACACAAGTGCGAAAAGTGGTTTTTCAGCACTAACACAAGTGTGAAAAGTGTTTTTTCCACACTAATACAAGTGCAAAAGTGGTTTCCTGCACCTACACAAGTGCGAAATGTGGTTTTTCAACACTAACACAAGTGCGAAAAGTGGTTTTTCAGCACTAACACAAGTGCGAAAAGTGTTTTTTCCACACTAATACAAATGCAAAAGTGGTTTCCTGCACCTACATAAGTGCGAAATGTGGTTTTTCAACACTAACACAAGTGCGAAAAGTTGTTTTTCAACACTAAAACAAGTGCGAAAAGTGGTTTTTCAACACTAACACAAGTGCGAAAAGTGGTTTTTCCACACTAATACAAGTGCAAAAGTGGTTTCCTGCACCAAAACAAGTGCGAAAAGTGGTTTTTCAACACTAACACAAGTGCGAAAAGTGGTTTTTCAACACTATCACAAGTGCAAAAAGTGTTTTTTCCACACTAATACAAGTGCAAAAGTGGTTTCCTGCACCAACACAAGTGCGAAAAGTGGTTTTTCAACAATAACACAAGTGCGAAAAGTGGTTTTTCAACACTAACACAAGTGCGAAAAGTGGTTTTTCAACACTATCACAAGTGCAAAAAGTGTTTTTTCCACAATAATACAAGTGCAAAAGTGGTTTCCTGCACCAATACAAGAGCCAAAAGTGGTTTTTCAAGACTAACACAAGTGCGAAAAGTGGTTTTTCAACAATAACACAAGTGCGAAAAGTGGTTTTTCCACACTAATACAAGTGCAAAAGTGGTTTCCTGCACCAACACAAGTGCGAAAAGTGGTTTTTCAACACTAACACAAGTGCGAAAAGTGGTTTTTCAACACTAACACAAGTGCGAAAAGTGGTTTTTCAACACTAACACAAGTGCGAAAAGTGGTTTTTCAGCACTAACACAAGTGCGAAAAGTGTTTTTTCCACACTAATACAAGTGTAAAAGTGGTTTCCTGCACCTACATAAGTGCGAAATGTGGTTTTTCAACACTAACACAAGTGCGAAAAGTGGTTTTTCAACACTAAAACAAGTGCGAAAAGTGGTTTTTCAACACTAACACAAGTGCGAAAAGTGGTTTTTCCACACTAATACAAGTGCAAAAGTGGTTTCCTGCACCAACACAAGTGCGAAAAGTGGTTTTTCAACACTAACACAAGTGCGAAAAGTGGTTTTTCAACACTATCACAAGTGCAAAAAGTGTTTTTTCCACACTAATACAAGTGCAAAAGTGGTTTCCTGCACCAACACAAGAGCCAAAAGTGGTTTTTCAAGACTAACACAAGTGCGAAAAGTGGTTTTTCAACAATAACACAAGTGCGAAAAGTGGTTTTTCCACACTAATACAAGTGCAAAAGTGGTTTCCTGCACCAACACAAGTGCGAAAAGTGGTTTTTCAACACTAACACAAGTGCGAAAAGTGGTTTTTCAAAACTATCACAAGTGCAAAAAGTGTTTTTTCCACACTATTGCAAGTGCAAAATTGGTTTCCTGCACCAACACAAGTGCGAAAAGTGGTTTTTCAACACTAACACAAGTGTGAAAAGTGGTTTTTCAACACTAACACAAGTGCGAAAAGTGGTTTTTTCCACACTAATACAAGTGCAAAAGTGGTTTCCTGCACCAACACAAGTGCGAAAAGTGGTTTTTCAACACTAACACAAGTGCGAAAAGGGGTTTATCAACACTAACACAAGTGCGAAAAGTGGTTTTTCAACACTAACACAAGTGTGAAAAATGGTTTTTCCACACTAATACAAGTGCAAAAGTGGTTTCCTGGACCAACATAAGTGCGAAAAGTGGTTTTTCAACACTAACACAAGTGCGAAAAGTGGTTTTTCAACACTAACACAAGTGCGAAAAGTGGTTTTTCAACACTAACACAAGTGCGAAAAGTGGTTTTTCAGCACTAACACAAGTGCGAAAAGTGTTTTTCCACACTAATGCAAGTGTAAAAGTGGTTTCCTGCACCTACATAAGTGCGAAATGTGGTTTTTCAACACTAACACAAGTGCGAAAAGTGGTTTTTCAACACTAAAACAAGTGCGAAAAGTGGTTTTTCAACACTAACACAAGTGCGAAAAGTGGTTTTTCCACACTAATACAAGTGCAAAAGTGGTTTCCTGCACCAACACAAGTGCGAAAAGTGGTTTTTCAACACTAACACAAGTGCGAAAAGTGGTTTTTCAACACTATCACAAGTGCAAAAAGTGTTTTTTCCACACTAATACAAGTGCAAAAGTGGTTTCCTGCACCAACACAAGTGCAAAAAGTGGTTTTTCAACACTAACACAAGTGCGAAAAGTGGTTTTTCAACACTAACACAAGTGCGAAAAGTAGTTTTTCAACACTATCACAAGTGCAAAAAGTGTTTTTTCCACACTAATACAAGTGCAAAAGTGGTTTCCTGCACCAACACAAGAGCCAAAAGTGGTTTTTCAAGACTAACACAAGTGCGAAAAGTTGTTTTTCAACACTAACACAAGTGCGAAAAGTGGTTTTTCCACACTAATACAAGTGCAAAACTGGTTTCCTGCACCAACACAAGTGCGAAAAGTGGTTTTTCAACACTAACCCAATTGCGAAAAGTGGTTTTTCCACACTAATACAAGTGCAAAAGTGGTTTCCTGCACCAACACAAGTGCGAAAAGTGGTTTTTCAACACTAACACAAGTGCGAAAAGTGGTTTTTCAACACTATCACAAGTGCAAAAAGTGGTTTTTCCACACTAATACAAGTGCAAAAGTGGTTTCCTGCACCAACACAAGTGCGAAAAGTGGTTTTTCAACACTAACACAAGTGCGAAAAGTGGTTTTTCAACACTAACACAAGTGCGAAAAGTGGTTTTACCACACTAATACAAGTGCAAAAGTGGTTTCCTGCACCAACACAAGTGCGAAAAGTAGTTTTCAACACTAACACAAATGCGAAAAGTGGTTTTTCAACACTATCACAAGTGCAAAAAGTGTTTTTTCAAGACTAACACAAGTGCGAAAAGTGGTTTTTCAACACTAACACAAGTGCGAAAAGTGGTTTTTCCACACTAATACAAGTGCTAAAGTGGTTTCCTGCACCAACACAAGTGCGAAAAGTAGTTTTCAACACTAACACAAGTGCGAAAAGTGGTTTTTCAACACTATCACAAGTGCAAAAAGTGTTTTTTCCACACTAATACGAGTGCAAAAGTGGTTTCCTGCACCAACACAAGTGCGAAAAGTGGTTTTTCAACACTAACACAAGTGCGAAAAGTGGTTTTTCAACACTATCACAAGTGCAAAAAGTGTTTTTTCCACACTAATACAAGTGCAAAAGTGGTTTCCTGCACTAACACAAGTGCGAAAAGTGGTTTTTCAACACTAACACAAGTGCGAAAAGTGGTTTTTCAACACTAATACAAGTGCAAAAGTGGTTTCCTGCACCTACACAAGTGCGAAATGTGGTTTTTCAACACTAACACAAGTGCGAAAAGTGGTTTTTCAGCACTAACACAAGTGCGAAAAGTGTTTTTTCCAAACTAATACAAGTGCAAAAGTGGTTTCCTGCACCTACACAAGTGCGAAATGTGGTTTTTCAACACTAACACAAGTGCGAAAAGTGGTTTTTCCACACTAATACAAGTGCAAAAGTGGTTTCCTGCACCTGCATAAGTGCGAAATGTGGTTTTTCAACACTAACACAAGTGCGAAAAGTTGTTTTTCAACACCAAAACAAGTGCGAAAAGTGGTTTTTCAACACTAACACAAGTGCGAAAAGTGGTTTTTCCACACTCATACAAGTGCAAAAGTGGTTTCCTGCACCAAAAGAAGTGCGAAAAGTGGTTTTTCAACACTAACACAAGTGCGAAAAGTGGTTTTTCAACACTATCACAAGTGCAAAAAGTGTTTTTTCCACACTAATACAAGTGCAAAAGTGGTTTCCTGCACCAACACAAGTGCGAAAAGTGGTTTTTCAACACTAACACAAGTGCGAAAAGTGGTTTTTCAACACTAACACAAGTGCGAAAAGTGGTTTTTCAACACTATCACAAGTGCAAAAAGTGTTTTTTCCACACTAATACAAGTGCAAAAGTGGTTTCCTGCACCAACACAAGAGCCAAAAGTGGTTTTTCAAGACTAACACAAGTGCGAAAAGTGGTTTTTCAACACTAACACAAGTGCGAAAAGTGGGTTTTCCACACTAATACAAGTGCAAAAGTGGTTTCCTGCACCAACACAAGTGCGAAAAGTGGTTTTTCAACACTAACACAAGTGCGAAAAGTGGTTTTTCAAAACTATCACAAGTGCAAAAAGTGTTTTTTCCACACTAATGCAAGTGCAAAATTGGTTTCCTGCACCAACACAAGTGCGAAAAGTGGTTTTTCAACACTAACACAAGTGCGAAAAGTGGTTTTTCAACACTAACACAAGTGCGAAAAGTGGTTTTTTCCACACTAATACAAGTGCAAAATTGGTTTCCTGCACCAACACAAGTGCGAAAAGTGGTTTTTCAACACTAACACAAGTGCGAAAAGGGGTTTATCAACACTAACACAAGTGCGAAAAGTGGTTTTTCAACACTAACACAAGTGTGAAAAATGGTTTTTCCACACTAATACAAGTGCAAAAGTGGTTTCCTGGACCAACATAAGTGCGAAAAGTGGTTTTTCAACACTAACACAAGTGCGAAAAGTGGTTTTTCAACACTAACACAAGTGCGAAAAGTATTTTTTCTGCACTAATACAAGTGCAAAAGTGGTTTCCTGCACAAACACAAGTGCGAAAAGTGGTTTTTCAACACTAACACAAGTGCGAAAAGTGGTTTTTCAACACTAACACAAGTGCGAAAAGTATTTTTTCCACACTAATACAAGTGCAAAAGTGGTTTCCTGCACCAACACAAGAGCGAAAAGTGGTTTTTCAACACTAACACAAGTGCGAAATGGGGTTTTTCAACACTAACACAAGTGCGAAAAGTGGTTTTTCAACACTAACACAAGTACGAAAAGTGGTTTTTTTCCACACTAATGCAAGTGCAAAAGTGGTTTCCTGCACCAACACAAGTGTGAAAAGTGGTTTTTCAACACTAACACAAGTGCGAAAAGTGGTTTTTCAACACTATCACAAGTGCAAAGAGTGTTTTTTCCACACTAATACGAGTGCAAAAGTGGTTTCCTGCACCAACACAAGTGCGAAAAGTGGTTTTTCAACACTAACACAAGTGCAAAAAGTGTTTTTTCCACACTACTACAAGTGCTAAAGTGGTTTCCTGCACCAACACAAGTGCGAAAAGTGGTTTTTCAACACTAACACAAGTGCAAAAAGTGTTTTTTCCACACTACTACAAGTGCTAAAGTGGTTTCCTGGACCAACATAAGTGCGAAAAGTGGTTTTTCAACACTAACACAAGTGCGAAAAGTGGTTTTTCAACACTAACACAAATGCGAAAAGTATTTTTTCCACACTAATACAAGTGCAAAAGTGGTTTCCTGCACCAACACAAGTGCGAAAAGTGGTTTTTCAACACTAACACAAGTGCGAAAAGTGTTTTTTCAACAATAACACAAGTGCGAAAAGTGTTTTTTCCACACTAATACAAGTGCAAAAGTGGTTTCCTGCACAACACAAGTGCGAAAAGTGGTTTTTCAACACTAACACAAGTGTGAAAATTGGTTTTTCAACACTAACACAAGTGCGAAAAGTATTTTTTCCACACTAATACAAGTGCAAAAGTGGTTTCCTGCACCAACACAAGGGCGAAAAGTGGTTTTTCAACACTAACACAAGTGCGAAATGTGGTTTTTCAACACTAACACAAGTGCGAAAAGTGGTTTTTCAACACTAACACAAGTACGAAAAGTGGTTTTCCACACTAATACAAGTGCAAAAGTGGTTTCCTGCACCAACACAAGTGTGAAAAGTGGTTTTTCAACACTAACACAAGTGCGAAAAGTGGTTTTTCCACACTAATACAAGTGCAAAAGTGGTTTCCTGCACCAAAACAAGTGCGAAAAGTGGTTTTTCAACACTAACACAAGTGCGAAAAGTGGTTTTTCAACACTATCACAAGTGCAAAAAGTGTTTTTTCCACACTAATACAAGTGAAAAAGTGGTTTCCTGCACCAACACAAGTGCGAAAAGTGGTTTTTCAACACTAACACAAGTGCGAAAAGTGGTTTTTCAACACTAACACAAGTGTGAAAAGTGGTTTTTCAACACTATCACAAGTGCAAAAGTGTTTTTTCAAAAAACTAATACAAGTGCAAAAGTGGTTTCCTGCACCAACACAAGTGCGAAAAGTGGTTTTTCAACACTAACACAAGTGCGAAAAGTGGTTTTTCAGCACTAACACAAGTGCGAAAAGTGGTTTTTCAACACTAAAACAAGTGCGGAAAGTGGTTTTTCAACACTAACGCAAGTGCGAAAAGTGGTTTTTCCACACTAATACAAGTGCAAAAGTGGTTTCCTGCACCAACACAAGTGCGAAAAGTGGTTTTTCACCACTAACACAAGTGCGAAAAGTGGTTTTTCAACACTATCACAAGTGCAAAAAGTGTTTTTTCCACACTAATACAAGTGGAAAAGTGGTTTTCCTGCACCAACACGTGCGAAAAGTGGTTTTTCAACACTAACACAAGTGCGAAAAGTGGTTTTTCAACACTAACACAAGTGCGAAAAGTGGTTTTTCAACTCTATCACAAGTGCAAAAAGTGTTTTTTCCACACTAATACAAGTGCAAAAGTGGTTTCCTGCACCAACACAAGTGCGAAAAGTGGTTTTTCAACACTAACACAAGTGCGAAAAGTGGTTTTTCAACACTAACACAAGTGCGAAAAGTGGTTTTTCAACACTAATACAAGTGCAAAAGTGGTTTCCTGCACCTACACAAGTGCGAAATGTGGTTTTTCAACACTAACACAAGTGCGAAAAGTGGTTTTTCAGCACTAACACAAGTGTGAAAAGTGTTTTTTCCACACTAATACAAGTGCAAAAGTGGTTTCCTGCACCTACACAAGTGCGAAATGTGGTTTTTCAACACTAACACAAGTGCGAAAAGTGGTTTTTCAGCACTAACACAAGTGCGAAAAGTGTTTTTTCCACACTAATACAAATGCAAAAGTGGTTTCCTGCACCTACATAAGTGCGAAATGTGGTTTTTCAACACTAACACAAGTGCGAAAAGTTGTTTTTCAACACTAAAACAAGTGCGAAAAGTGGTTTTTCAACACTAACACAAGTGCGAAAAGTGGTTTTTCCACACTAATACAAGTGCAAAAGTGGTTTCCTGCACCAAAACAAGTGCGAAAAGTGGTTTTTCAACACTAACACAAGTGCGAAAAGTGGTTTTTCAACACTATCACAAGTGCAAAAAGTGTTTTTTCCACACTAATACAAGTGCAAAAGTGGTTTCCTGCACCAACACAAGTGCGAAAAGTGGTTTTTCAACACTAACACAAGTGCGAAAAGTTGTTTTTTCAACACTAACACAAGTGCGAAAAGTGGTTTTTCAACACTATCACAAGTGCAAAAAGTGTTTTTTCCACACTAATACAAGTGCAAAAGTGGTTTCCTGCACCAATACAAGAGCCAAAAGTGGTTTTTCAAGTCTAACACAAGTGCGAAAAGTGGTTTTTCAACAATAACACAAGTGCGAAAAGTGGTTTTTCCACACTAATATAAGTGCAAAAGTGGTTTCCTGCACCAACACAAGTGCGAAAAGTGGTTTTTCAGCACTAACACAAGTGCGAAAAGTGTTTTTTCCACACTAATACAAGTGTAAAAGTGGTTTCCTGCACCTACATAAGTGCGAAATGTGGTTTTTCAACACTAACACAAGTGCGAAAAGTGGTTTTTCAACACTAAAACAAGTGCGAAAAGTGGTTTTTCAACACTAACACAAGTGCGAAAAGTGGTTTTTCCACACTAATACAAGTGCAAAAGTGGTTTCCTGCACCAACACAAGTGCGAAAAGTGGTTTTTCAACACTAACACAAGTGCGAAAAGTGGTTTTTCAACACTATCACAAGTGCAAAAAGTGTTTTTTCCACACTAATACAAGTGCAAAAGTGGTTTCCTGCACCAACACAAGTGCGAAAAGTGGTTTTTCAACACTATCACAAGTGCAAAAAGTGGTTTTTCCACACTAATACAAGTGCAAAAGTGGTTTCCTGCACCAACACAAGTGCGAAAAGTGGTTTTTCAACACTAACACAAGTGCGAAAAGTGGTTTTTCAACACTAACACAAGTGCGAAAAGTGGTTTTACCACACTAATACAAGTGCAAAAGTGGTTTCCTGCACCAACACAAGTGCGAAAAGTAGTTTTCAACACTAACACAAATGCGAAAAGTGGTTTTTCAACACTATCACAAGTGCAAAAAGTGTTTTTTCAAGACTAACACAAGTGCGAAAAGTGGTTTTTCAACACTAACACAAGTGCGAAAAGTGGTTTTTCCACACTAATACAAGTGCAAAAGTGGTTTCCTGCACCAACACAAGTGCGAAAAGTAGTTTTCAACACTAACACAAGTGCGAAAAGTGGTTTTTCAACACTATCACAAGTGCAAAAAGTGTTTTTTCCACACTAATACGAGTGCAAAAGTGGTTTCCTGCACCAACACAAGTGCGAAAAGTGGTTTTTCAACACTAACACAAGTGCGAAAAGTGGTTTTTCACAACTATCACAAGTGCAAAAAGTGTTTTTTCCACACTAATACAAGTGCAAAAGTGGTTTCCTGCACTAACACAAGTGCGAAAAGTGGTTTTTCAACACTAACACAAGTGCGAAAAGTGGTTTTTCAACACTAATACAAGTGCAAAAGTGGTTTCCTGCACCTACACAAGTGCGAAATGTGGTTTTTCAACACTAACACAAGTGCGAAAAGTGGTTTTTCAGCACTAACACAAGTGCGAAAAGTGTTTTTTCCAAACTAATACAAGTGCAAAAGTGGTTTCCTGCACCAACACAAGTGCGAAATGTGGTTTTTCAACACTAACACAAGTGCGAAAAGTGGTTTTTCAGCACTAACACAAGTGCAAAAAGTGTTTTTTCCACACTAATACAAGTGCAAAAGTGGTTTCCTGCACCTGCATAAGTGCGAAATGTGGTTTTTCAACACTAACACAAGTGCGAAAAGTTGTTTTTCAACACCAAAACAAGTGCGAAAAGTGGTTTTTCAACACTAATGCAAGTGCAAAAGTGGTTTCCTGCACCAATACAAGAGCCAAAAGTGGTTTTTCAAGTCTAACACAAGTGCGAAAAGTGGTTTTTCAACAATAACACAAGTGCGAAAAGTGGTTTTTCCACACTAATACAAGTGCAAAAGTGGTTTCCTGCACCAACACAAGTGCGAAAAGTGGTTTTTCAACACTAACACAAGTGCGAAAAGTGGTTTTTCAACACTAACACAAGTGCGAAAAGTGGTTTTTCAACACTAACACAAGTGCGAAAAGTGGTTTTTCAGCACTAACACAAGTGCGAAAAGTGTTTTTTCCACACTAATACAAGTGTAAAAGTGGTTTCCTGCACCTACATAAGTGCGAAATGTGGTTTTTCAACACTAACACAAGTGCGAAAAGTGGTTTTTCAACACTAAAACAAGTGCGAAAAGTGGTTTTTCAACACTAACACAAGTGCGAAAAGTGGTTTTTCCACACTAATACAAGTGCAAAAGTGGTTTCCTGCACCAACACAAGTGCGAAAAGTGGTTTTTCAACACTAACACAAGTGCGAAAAGTGGTTTTTCAACACTATCACAAGTGCAAAAAGTGTTTTATCCACACTAATACAAGTGCAAAAGTGGTTTCCTGCACCAACACAAGAGCCAAAAGTGGTTTTTCAAGACTAACACAAGTGCGAAAAGTGGTTTTTCAACAATAACACAAGTGCGAAAAGTGGTTTTTCCACAATAATACAAGTGCAAAAGTGGTTTCCTGCACCAACACAAGTGCGAAAAGTGGTTTTTCAACACTAACACAAGTGCGAAAAGTGGTTTTTCAAAACTATCACAAGTGCAAAAAGTGTTTTTTCCACACTATTGCAAGTGCAAAATTGGTTTCCTGCACCAACACAAGTGCGAAAAGTGGTTTTTCAACACTAACACAAGTGCGAAAAGTGGTTTTTCAACACTAACACAAGTGTGAAAAGTGGTTTTTTCCACACTAATACAAGTGCAAAAGTGGTTTCCTGCACCAACACAAGTGCGAAAAGTGGTTTTTCAACACTAACACAAGTGCGAAAAGGGGTTTATCAACACTAACACAAGTGCGAAAAGTGGTTTTTCAACACTAACACAAGTGTGAAAAATGGTTTTTCCACACTAATACAAGTGCAAAAGTGGTTTCCTGGACCAACATAAGTGCGAAAAGTGGTTTTTCAACACTAACACAAGTGCGAAAAGTGGTTTTTCAACACTAACACAAGTGCGAAAAGTGGTTTTTCAACACTAACACAAGTGCGAAAAGTGGTTTTTCAGCACTAACACAAGTGCGAAAAGTGTTTTTTCCACACTAATACAAGTGTAAAAGTGGTTTCCTGCACCTACATAAGTGCGAAATGTGGTTTTTCAACACTAACACAAGTGCGAAAAGTGGTTTTTCAACACTAAAACAAGTGCGAAAAGTGGTTTTTCAACACTAACACAAGTGCGAAAAGTGGTTTTTCCACACTAATACAAGTGCAAAAGTGGTTTCCTGCACCAACACAAGTGCGAAAAGTGGTTTTTCAACACTAACACAAGTGCGAAAAGTGGTTTTTCAGCACTATCACAAGTGCAAAAAGTGTTTTTTCCACACTAATACAAGTGCAAAAGTGGTTTCCTGCACCAACACAAGTGCAAAAAGTGGTTTTTCAACACTAACACAAGTGCGAAAAGTGGTTTTTCAACACTAACACAAGTGCGAAAAGTAGTTTTTCAACACTATCACAAGTGCAAAAAGTGTTTTTTCCACACTAATACAAGTGCAAAAGTGGTTTCCTGCACCAACACAAGAGCCAAAAGTGGTTTTTCAAGACTAACACAAGTGCGAAAAGTTGTTTTTCAACACTAACACAAGTGCGAAAAGTGGTTTTTCCACACTAATACAAGTGCAAAAGTGGTTTCCTGCACCAACACAAGTGCGAAAAGTGGTTTTTCAACACTAACACAAGTGCGAAAAGTGGTTTTTCAACACTATCACAAGTGCAAAAAGTGGTTTTTCCACACTAATACAAGTGCAAAAGTGGTTTCCTGCACCAACACAAGTGCGAAAAGTGGTTTTTCAACACTAACACAAGTGCGAAAAGTGGTTTTTCAACACTAACACAAGTGCGAAAAGTGGTTTTACCACACTAACACAAATGCGAAAAGTGGTTTTTCAACACTATCACAAGTGCAAAAAGTGTTTTTTCAAGACTAACACAAGTGCGAAAAGTGGTTTTTCAACACTAACACAAGTGCGAAAAGTGGTTTTTCCACACTAATACAAGTGCAAAAGTGGTTTCCTGCACCAACACAAGTGCGAAAAGTAGTTTTCAACACTAACACAAGTGCGAAAAGTGGTTTTTCAACACTATCACAAGTGCAAAAAGTGTTTTTTCCACACTAATACGAGTGCAAAAGTGGTTTCCTGCACCAACACAAGTGCGAAAAGTGGTTTTTCAACACTAACACAAGTGCGAAAAGTGGTTTTTCAACACTATCACAAGTGCAAAAAGTGTTTTTTCCACACTAATACAAGTGCAAAAGTGGTTTCCTGCACTAACACAAGTGCGAAAAGTGGTTTTTCAACACTAACACAAGTGCGAAAAGTGGTTTTTCAACACTAATACAAGTGCAAAAGTGGTTTCCTGCACCTACACAAGTGCGAAATGTGGTTTTTCAACACTAACACAAGTGCGAAAAGTGGTTTTTCAGCACTAAGACAAGTGCGAAAAGTGTTTTTTCCAAACTAATACAAGTGCAAAAGTGGTTTCCTGCACCTACACAAGTGCGAAATGTGGTTTTTCAACACTAACACAAGTGCGAAAAGTGGTTTTTCAGCACTAACACAAGTGCGAAAAGTGTTTTTTCCACACTAATACAAGTGCAAAAGTGGTTTCCTGCACCTGCATAAGTGCGAAATGTGGTTTTTCAACACTAACACAAGTGCGAAAAGTTGTTTTTCAACACCAAAACAAGTGCGAAAAGTGGTTTTTCAACACTAACACAAGTGCGAAAAGTGGTTTTTCCACACTCATACAAGTGCAAAAGTGGTTTCCTGCACCAACACAAGTGCGAAAAGTGGTTTTTCAACACTAACACAAGTGCGAAAAGTGGTTTTTCAACACTAACACAAGTGCGAAAAGTCGTTTTTCAACACTATCACAAGTGCAAAAAGTGTTTTTTCCACACTAATACAAGTGCAAAAGTGGTTTCCTGCACCAACACAAGAGCCAAAAGTGGTTTTTCAAGACTAACACAAGTGCGAAAAGTGGTTTTTCAACACTAACACAAGTGCGAAAAGTGGGTTTTCCACACTAATACAAGTGCAAAAGTGGTTTCCTGCACCAACACAAGTGCGAAAAGTGGTTTTTCAACACTAACACAAGTGCGAAAAGTGGTTTTTCAAAACTATCACAAGTGCAAAAAGTGTTTTTTCCACACTAATGCAAGTGCAAAATTGGTTTCCTGCACCAACACAAGTGCGAAAAGTGGTTTTTCAACACTAACACAAGTGCGAAAAGTGGTTTTTCAACACTAACACAAGTGCGAAAAGTGGTTTTTTCCACACTAATACAAGTGCAAAAGTGGTTTCCTGCACCAACACAAGTGCGAAAAGTGGTTTTTCAACACTAACACAAGTGCGAAAAGGGGTTTATCAACACTAACACAAGTGCGAAAAGTGGTTTTTCAACACTAACACAAGTGTGAAAAATGGTTTTTCCACACTAATACAAGTGCAAAAGTGGTTTCCTGGACCAACATAAGTGCGAAAAGTGGTTTTTCAACACTAACACAAGTGCGAAAAGTGGTTTTTCAACACTAACACAAGTGCGAAAAGTATTTTTTCTGCACTAATACAAGTGCAAAAGTGGTTTCCTGCACAAACACAAGGGCGAAAAGTGGTTTTTCAACACTAACACAAGTGCGAAATGGGGTTTTTCAACACTAACACAAGTGCGAAAAGTGGTTTTTCAACACTAACACAAGTACGAAAAGTGGTTTTTTTCCACACTAATGCAAGTGCAAAAGTGGTTTCCTGCACCAACACAAGTGTGAAAAGTGGTTTTTCAACACTAACACAAGTGCGAAAAGTGGTTTTTCAACACTATCACAAGTGCAAAGAGTGTTTTTTCCACACTAATACGAGTGCAAAAGTGGTTTCCTGCACCAACACAAGTGCGAAAAGTGGTTTTTCAACACTAACACAAGTGCGAAAAGTGGTTTTTCAACACTAATACAAGTGCGAAAAGTGGTTTTTCCACACTAATACAAGTGCAAAAGTGGTTTCCTGCACCAACACAAGTGCGAAAAGTGGTTTTTCAACACTAACACAAGTGCAAAAAGTGTTTTTTCCACACTACTACAAGTGCTAAAGTGGTTTCCTGGACCAACATAAGTGCGAAAAGTGGTTTTTCAACACTAACACAAGTGCGAAAAGTGGTTTTTCAACACTAACACAAGTGCGAAAAGTATTTTTTCCACACTAATACAAGTGCAAAAGTGGTTTCCTGCACCAACACAAGTGCGAAAAGTGGTTTTTCAACACTAACACAAGTGCGAAAAGTGTTTTTTCAACAATAACACAAGTGCGAAAAGTGTTTTTTCCACACTAATACAAGTGCAAAAGTGGTTTCCTGCACAAACACAAGTGCGAAAAGTGGTTTTTCAACACTAACACAAGTGTGAAAATTGGTTTTTCAACACTAACACAAGTGTGAAAAGTATTTTTTCCACACTAATACAAGTGCAAAATTGGTTTCCTGCACCAACACAAGTGCGAAAAGTGGTTTTTCAACACTAACACAAGTGCGAAAAGTGGTTTTTCAACACTAACACAAGTGTGAAAATTGGTTTTTCAACACTAACACAAGTGTGAAAAGTATTTTTTCCACACTAATACAAGTGCAAAAGTGGTTTCCTGCACCAACACAAGTGCGAAAAGTGGTTTTTCAACACTAACACAAGTGCGAAAAGTGGTTTTTCAACACTAACACAAGTGCGAAAAGTGGTTTTTCAACACTAACACAAGTGCGAAAAGTGGTTTTTCAGCACTAACACAAGTGCGAAAAGTGTTTTTTCCACACTAATACAAGTGTAAAAGTGGTTTCCTGCACCTACATAAGTGCGAAATGTGGTTTTTCAACACTAACACAAGTGCGAAAAGTGGTTTTTCAACACTAAAACAAGTGCGAAAAGTGGTTTTTCAACACTAACACAAGTGCGAAAAGTGGTTTTTCCACACTAATACAAGTGCAAAAGTGGTTTCCTGCACCAACACAAGTGCGAAAAGTGGTTTTTCAACACTAACACAAGTGCGAAAAGTGGTTTTTCAACACTATCACAAGTGCAAAAAGTGTTTTATCCACACTAATACAAGTGCAAAAGTGGTTTCCTGCACCAACACAAGAGCCAAAAGTGGTTTTTCAAGACTAACACAAGTGCGAAAAGTGGTTTTTCAACAATAACACAAGTGCGAAAAGTGGTTTTTCCACAATAATACAAGTGCAAAAGTGGTTTCCTGCACCAACACAAGTGCGAAAAGTGGTTTTTCAACACTAACACAAGTGCGAAAAGTGGTTTTTCAAAACTATCACAAGTGCAAAAAGTGTTTTTTCCACACTATTGCAAGTGCAAAATTGGTTTCCTGCACCAACACAAGTGCGAAAAGTGGTTTTTCAACACTAACACAAGTGCGAAAAGTGGTTTTTCAACACTAACACAAGTGTGAAAAGTGGTTTTTTCCACACTAATACAAGTGCAAAAGTGGTTTCCTGCACCAACACAAGTGCGAAAAGTGGTTTTTCAACACTAACACAAGTGCGAAAAGGGGTTTATCAACACTAACACAAGTGCGAAAAGTGGTTTTTCAACACTAACACAAGTGTGAAAAATGGTTTTTCCACACTAATACAAGTGCAAAAGTGGTTTCCTGGACCAACATAAGTGCGAAAAGTGGTTTTTCAACACTAACACAAGTGCGAAAAGTGGTTTTTCAACACTAACACAAGTGCGAAAAGTGGTTTTTCAACACTAACACAAGTGCGAAAAGTGGTTTTTCAGCACTAACACAAGTGCGAAAAGTGTTTTTTCCACACTAATACAAGTGTAAAAGTGGTTTCCTGCACCTACATAAGTGCGAAATGTGGTTTTTCAACACTAACACAAGTGCGAAAAGTGGTTTTTCAACACTAAAACAAGTGCGAAAAGTGGTTTTTCAACACTAACACAAGTGCGAAAAGTGGTTTTTCCACACTAATACAAGTGCAAAAGTGGTTTCCTGCACCAACACAAGTGCGAAAAGTGGTTTTTCAACACTAACACAAGTGCGAAAAGTGGTTTTTCAGCACTATCACAAGTGCAAAAAGTGTTTTTTCCACACTAATACAAGTGCAAAAGTGGTTTCCTGCACCAACACAAGTGCAAAAAGTGGTTTTTCAACACTAACACAAGTGCGAAAAGTGGTTTTTCAACACTAACACAAGTGCGAAAAGTAGTTTTTCAACACTATCACAAGTGCAAAAAGTGTTTTTTCCACACTAATACAAGTGCAAAAGTGGTTTCCTGCACCAACACAAGAGCCAAAAGTGGTTTTTCAAGACTAACACAAGTGCGAAAAGTTGTTTTTCAACACTAACACAAGTGCGAAAAGTGGTTTTTCCACACTAATACAAGTGCAAAAGTGGTTTCCTGCACCAACACAAGTGCGAAAAGTGGTTTTTCAACACTAACACAAGTGCGAAAAGTGGTTTTTCAACACTATCACAAGTGCAAAAAGTGGTTTTTCCACACTAATACAAGTGCAAAAGTGGTTTCCTGCACCAACACAAGTGCGAAAAGTGGTTTTTCAACACTAACACAAGTGCGAAAAGTGGTTTTTCAACACTAACACAAGTGCGAAAAGTGGTTTTACCACACTAATACAAGTGCAAAAGTGGTTTCCTGCACCAACACAAGTGCGAAAAGTAGTTTTCAACACTAACACAAATGCGAAAAGTGGTTTTTCAACACTATCACAAGTGCAAAAAGTGTTTTTTCAAGACTAACACAAGTGCGAAAAGTGGTTTTTCAACACTAACACAAGTGCGAAAAGTGGTTTTTCCACACTAATACAAGTGCAAAAGTGGTTTCCTGCACCAACACAAGTGCGAAAAGTAGTTTTCAACACTAACACAAGTGCGAAAAGTGGTTTTTCAACACTATCACAAGTGCAAAAAGTGTTTTTTCCACACTAATACGAGTGCAAAAGTGGTTTCCTGCACCAACACAAGTGCGAAAAGTGGTTTTTCAACACTAACACAAGTGCGAAAAGTGGTTTTTCAACACTATCACAAGTGCAAAAAGTGTTTTTTCCACACTAATACAAGTGCAAAAGTGGTTTCCTGCACTAACACAAGTGCGAAAAGTGGTTTTTCAACACTAACACAAGTGCGAAAAGTGGTTTTTCAACACTAATACAAGTGCAAAAGTGGTTTCCTGCACCTACACAAGTGCGAAATGTGGTTTTTCAACACTAACACAAGTGCGAAAAGTGGTTTTTCAGCACTAAGACAAGTGCGAAAAGTGTTTTTTCCAAACTAATACAAGTGCAAAAGTGGTTTCCTGCACCTACACAAGTGCGAAATGTGGTTTTTCAACACTAACACAAGTGCGAAAAGTGGTTTTTCAGCACTAACACAAGTGCGAAAAGTGTTTTTTCCACACTAATACAAGTGCAAAAGTGGTTTCCTGCACCTGCATAAGTGCGAAATGTGGTTTTTCAACACTAACACAAGTGCGAAAAGTTGTTTTTCAACACCAAAACAAGTGCGAAAAGTGGTTTTTCAACACTAACACAAGTGCGAAAAGTGGTTTTTCCACACTCATACAAGTGCAAAAGTGGTTTCCTGCACCAACACAAGTGCGAAAAGTGGTTTTTCAACACTAACACAAGTGCGAAAAGTGGTTTTTCAACACTAACACAAGTGCGAAAAGTCGTTTTTCAACACTATCACAAGTGCAAAAAGTGTTTTTTCCACACTAATACAAGTGCAAAAGTGGTTTCCTGCACCAACACAAGAGCCAAAAGTGGTTTTTCAAGACTAACACAAGTGCGAAAAGTGGTTTTTCAACACTAACACAAGTGCGAAAAGTGGGTTTTCCACACTAATACAAGTGCAAAAGTGGTTTCCTGCACCAACACAAGTGCGAAAAGTGGTTTTTCAACACTAACACAAGTGCGAAAAGTGGTTTTTCAAAACTATCACAAGTGCAAAAAGTGTTTTTTCCACACTAATGCAAGTGCAAAATTGGTTTCCTGCACCAACACAAGTGCGAAAAGTGGTTTTTCAACACTAACACAAGTGCGAAAAGTGGTTTTTCAACACTAACACAAGTGCGAAAAGTGGTTTTTTCCACACTAATACAAGTGCAAAAGTGGTTTCCTGCACCAACACAAGTGCGAAAAGTGGTTTTTCAACACTAACACAAGTGCGAAAAGGGGTTTATCAACACTAACACAAGTGCGAAAAGTGGTTTTTCAACACTAACACAAGTGTGAAAAATGGTTTTTCCACACTAATACAAGTGCAAAAGTGGTTTCCTGGACCAACATAAGTGCGAAAAGTGGTTTTTCAACACTAACACAAGTGCGAAAAGTGGTTTTTCAACACTAACACAAGTGCGAAAAGTATTTTTTCTGCACTAATACAAGTGCAAAAGTGGTTTCCTGCACAAACACAAGGGCGAAAAGTGGTTTTTCAACACTAACACAAGTGCGAAATGGGGTTTTTCAACACTAACACAAGTGCGAAAAGTGGTTTTTCAACACTAACACAAGTACGAAAAGTGGTTTTTTTCCACACTAATGCAAGTGCAAAAGTGGTTTCCTGCACCAACACAAGTGTGAAAAGTGGTTTTTCAACACTAACACAAGTGCGAAAAGTGGTTTTTCAACACTATCACAAGTGCAAAGAGTGTTTTTTCCACACTAATACGAGTGCAAAAGTGGTTTCCTGCACCAACACAAGTGCGAAAAGTGGTTTTTCAACACTAACACAAGTGCGAAAAGTGGTTTTTCAACACTAATACAAGTGCGAAAAGTGGTTTTTCCACACTAATACAAGTGCAAAAGTGGTTTCCTGCACCAACACAAGTGCGAAAAGTGGTTTTTCAACACTAACACAAGTGCAAAAAGTGTTTTTTCCACACTACTACAAGTGCTAAAGTGGTTTCCTGGACCAACATAAGTGCGAAAAGTGGTTTTTCAACACTAACACAAGTGCGAAAAGTGGTTTTTCAACACTAACACAAGTGCGAAAAGTATTTTTTCCACACTAATACAAGTGCAAAAGTGGTTTCCTGCACCAACACAAGTGCGAAAAGTGGTTTTTCAACACTAACACAAGTGCGAAAAGTGTTTTTTCAACAATAACACAAGTGCGAAAAGTGTTTTTTCCACACTAATACAAGTGCAAAAGTGGTTTCCTGCACAAACACAAGTGCGAAAAGTGGTTTTTCAACACTAACACAAGTGTGAAAATTGGTTTTTCAACACTAACACAAGTGTGAAAAGTATTTTTTCCACACTAATACAAGTGCAAAATTGGTTTCCTGCACCAACACAAGTGCGAAAAGTGGTTTTTCAACACTAACACAAGTGCGAAAAGTGGTTTTTCAACACTAACACAAGTGTGAAAAGTGGTTTTTTCCACACTAATACAAGTGCAAAAGTGGTTTCCTGCACCAACACAAGTGCGAAAAGTGGTTTTTCAACACTAACACAAGTGCGAAAAGGGGTTTATCAACACTAACACAAGTGCGAAAAGTGGTTTTTCAACACTAACACAAGTGTGAAAAATGGTTTTTCCACACTAATACAAGTGCAAAAGTGGTTTCCTGGACCAACATAAGTGCGAAAAGTGGTTTTTCAACACTAACACAAGTGCGAAAAGTGGTTTTTCAACACTAACACAAGTGCGAAAAGTGGTTTTTCAACACTAACACAAGTGCGAAAAGTGGTTTTTCAGCACTAACACAAGTGCGAAAAGTGTTTTTTCCACACTAATACAAGTGTAAAAGTGGTTTCCTGCACCTACATAAGTGCGAAATGTGGTTTTTCAACACTAACACAAGTGCGAAAAGTGGTTTTTCAACACTAAAACAAGTGCGAAAAGTGGTTTTTCAACACTAACACAAGTGCGAAAAGTGGTTTTTCCACACTAATACAAGTGCAAAAGTGGTTTCCTGCACCAACACAAGTGCGAAAAGTGGTTTTTCAACACTAACACAAGTGCGAAAAGTGGTTTTTCAGCACTATCACAAGTGCAAAAAGTGTTTTTTCCACACTAATACAAGTGCAAAAGTGGTTTCCTGCACCAACACAAGTGCAAAAAGTGGTTTTTCAACACTAACACAAGTGCGAAAAGTGGTTTTTCAACACTAACACAAGTGCGAAAAGTAGTTTTTCAACACTATCACAAGTGCAAAAAGTGTTTTTTCCACACTAATACAAGTGCAAAAGTGGTTTCCTGCACCAACACAAGAGCCAAAAGTGGTTTTTCAAGACTAACACAAGTGCGAAAAGTTGTTTTTCAACACTAACACAAGTGCGAAAAGTGGTTTTTCCACACTAATACAAGTGCAAAAGTGGTTTCCTGCACCAACACAAGTGCGAAAAGTGGTTTTTCAACACTAACACAAGTGCGAAAAGTGGTTTTTCAACACTATCACAAGTGCAAAAAGTGGTTTTTCCACACTAATACAAGTGCAAAAGTGGTTTCCTGCACCAACACAAGTGCGAAAAGTGGTTTTTCAACACTAACACAAGTGCGAAAAGTGGTTTTTCAACACTAACACAAGTGCGAAAAGTGGTTTTACCACACTAATACAAGTGCAAAAGTGGTTTCCTGCACCAACACAAGTGCGAAAAGTAGTTTTCAACACTAACACAAATGCGAAAAGTGGTTTTTCAACACTATCACAAGTGCAAAAAGTGTTTTTTCAAGACTAACACAAGTGCGAAAAGTGGTTTTTCAACACTAACACAAGTGCGAAAAGTGGTTTTTCCACACTAATACAAGTGCAAAAGTGGTTTCCTGCACCAACACAAGTGCGAAAAGTAGTTTTCAACACTAACACAAGTGCGAAAAGTGGTTTTTCAACACTATCACAAGTGCAAAAAGTGTTTTTTCCACACTAATACGAGTGCAAAAGTGGTTTCCTGCACCAACACAAGTGCGAAAAGTGGTTTTTCAACACTAACACAAGTGCGAAAAGTGGTTTTTCAACACTATCACAAGTGCAAAAAGTGTTTTTTCCACACTAATACAAGTGCAAAAGTGGTTTCCTGCACTAACACAAGTGCGAAAAGTGGTTTTTCAACACTAACACAAGTGCGAAAAGTGGTTTTTCAACACTAATACAAGTGCAAAAGTGGTTTCCTGCACCTACACAAGTGCGAAATGTGGTTTTTCAACACTAACACAAGTGCGAAAAGTGGTTTTTCAGCACTAAGACAAGTGCGAAAAGTGTTTTTTCCAAACTAATACAAGTGCAAAAGTGGTTTCCTGCACCTACACAAGTGCGAAATGTGGTTTTTCAACACTAACACAAGTGCGAAAAGTGGTTTTTCAGCACTAACACAAGTGCGAAAAGTGTTTTTTCCACACTAATGCAAGTGCAAAAGTGGTTTCCTGCACCTGCATAAGTGCGAAATGTGGTTTTTCAACACTAACACAAGTGCGAAAAGTTGTTTTTCAACACCAAAACAAGTGCGAAAAGTGGTTTTTCAACACTAACACAAGTGCGAAAATTGGTTTTTCCACACTCATACAAGTGCAAAAGTGGTTTCCTGCACCAACACAAGTGCGAAAAGTGGTTTTTCAACACTAACACAAGTGCGAAAAGTGGTTTTTCAACACTAACACAAGTGCGAAAAGTCGTTTTTCAACACTATCACAAGTGCAAAAAGTGTTTTTTCCACACTAATACAAGTGCAAAAGTGGTTTCCTGCACCAACACAAGAGCCAAAAGTGGTTTTTCAAGACTAACACAAGTGCGAAAAGTGGTTTTTCAACACTAACACAAGTGCGAAAAGTGGGTTTTCCACACTAATACAAGTGCAAAAGTGGTTTCCTGCACCAACACAAGTGCGAAAAGTGGTTTTTCAACACTAACACAAGTGCGAAAAGTGGTTTTTCAAAACTATCACAAGTGCAAAAAGTGTTTTTTCCACACTAATGCAAGTGCAAAATTGGTTTCCTGCACCAACACAAGTGCGAAAAGTGGTTTTTCAACACTAACACAAGTGCGAAAAGTGGTTTTTCAACACTAACACAAGTGCGAAAAGTGGTTTTTTCCACACTAATACAAGTGCAAAAGTGGTTTCCTGCACCAACACAAGTGCGAAAAGTGGTTTTTCAACACTAACACAAGTGCGAAAAGGGGTTTATCAACACTAACACAAGTGCGAAAAGTGGTTTTTCAACACTAACACAAGTGTGAAAAATGGTTTTTCCACACTAATACAAGTGCAAAAGTGGTTTCCTGGACCAACATAAGTGCGAAAAGTGGTTTTTCAACACTAACACAAGTGCGAAAAGTGGTTTTTCAACACTAACACAAGTGCGAAAAGTATTTTTTCTGCACTAATACAAGTGCAAAAGTGGTTTCCTGCACAAACACAAGGGCGAAAAGTGGTTTTTCAACACTAACACAAGTGCGAAATGGGGTTTTTCAACACTAACACAAGTGCGAAAAGTGGTTTTTCAACACTAACACAAGTACGAAAAGTGGTTTTTTTCCACACTAATGCAAGTGCAAAAGTGGTTTCCTGCACCAACACAAGTGTGAAAAGTGGTTTTTCAACACTAACACAAGTGCGAAAAGTGGTTTTTCAACACTATCACAAGTGCAAAGAGTGTTTTTTCCACACTAATACGAGTGCAAAAGTGGTTTCCTGCACCAACACAAGTGCGAAAAGTGGTTTTTCAACACTAACACAAGTGCGAAAAGTGGTTTTTCAACACTAATACAAGTGCGAAAAGTGGTTTTTCCACACTAATACAAGTGCAAAAGTGGTTTCCTGCACCAACACAAGTGCGAAAAGTGGTTTTTCAACACTAACACAAGTGCAAAAAGTGTTTTTTCCACACTACTACAAGTGCTAAAGTGGTTTCCTGGACCAACATAAGTGCGAAAAGTGGTTTTTCAACACTAACACAAGTGCGAAAAGTGGTTTTTCAACACTAACACAAGTGCGAAAAGTATTTTTTCCACACTAATACAAGTGCAAAAGTGGTTTCCTGCACCAACACAAGTGCGAAAAGTGGTTTTTCAACACTAACACAAGTGCGAAAAGTGTTTTTTCAACAATAACACAAGTGCGAAAAGTGTTTTTTCCACACTAATACAAGTGCAAAAGTGGTTTCCTGCACAAACACAAGTGCGAAAAGTGGTTTTTCAACACTAACACAAGTGTGAAAATTGGTTTTTCAACACTAACACAAGTGTGAAAAGTATTTTTTCCACACTAATACAAGTGCAAAAGTGGTTTCCTGCACCAACACAAGGGCGAAAAGTGGTTTTTCAACACTAACACAAGTGCGAAATGTGGTTTTTCAACACTAACACAAGTGCGAAAAGTGGTTTTTCAACACTAACACAAGTACGAAAAGTGGTTTTCCACACTAATACATGTGCAAAAGTGGTTTCCTGCACCAACACAAGTGTGAAAAGTGGTTTTTCAACACTAACACAAGTGCGAAAAGTGGTTTTTCCACACTAATACAAGTGCAAAAGTGGTTTCCTGCACCAAAACAAGTGCGAAAAGTGGTTTTTCAACACTAACACAAGTGCGAAAAGTGGTTTTTCAACACTATCACAAGTGCAAAAAGTGTTTTTTCCACACTAATACAAGTGCAAAAGTGGTTTCCTGCACCAACACAAGTGCGAAAAGTGGTTTTTCAACACTAACACAAGTGCGAAAAGTGGTTTTTCAACACTAACACAAGTGCGAAAAGTGGTTTTTTCCACACTAATACAAGTGCAAAAGTGGTTTCCTGCACCAACACAAGTGCGAAAAGTGGTTTTTCAACACTAACACAAGTGCGAAAAGGGGTTTATCAACACTAACACAAGTGCGAAAAGTGGTTTTTCAACACTAACACAAGTGTGAAAAATGGTTTTTCCACACTAATACAAGTGCAAAAGTGGTTTCCTGGACCAACATAAGTGCGAAAAGTGGTTTTTCAACACTAACACAAGTGCGAAAAGTGGTTTTTCAACACTAACACAAGTGCGAAAAGTATTTTTTCCACACTAATACAAGTGCAAAAGTGGTTTCCTGCACAAACACAAGTGCGAAAAGTGGTTTTTCAACACTAACACAAGTGCGAAAAGTGGTTTTTCAACACTAACACAAGTGCGAAAAGTATTTTTTCCACACTAATACAAGTGCAAAAGTGGTTTCCTGCACCAACACAAGGGCGAAAAGTGGTTTTTCAACACTAACACAAGTGCGAAATGGGGTTTTTCAACACTAACACAAGTGCGAAAAGTGGTTTTTCAACACTAACACAAGTACGAAAAGTGGTTTTTTCCACACTAATGCAAGTGCAAAAGGGGTTCCTGCACCAACACAAGTGCGAAAAGTGGTTTTTCAACACTAACACAAGTGCGAAAAGTGGTTTTTCAACACTAATACAAGTGCGAAAAGTGGTTTTTCCACACTAATACAAGTGCAAAAGTGGTTTCCTGCACCAACACAAGTGCGAAAAGTGGTTTTTCAACACTAACACAAGTGCAAAAAGTGTTTTTTCCACACTAATACAAGTGCTAAAGTGGTTTCCTGCACCAACACAAGTGCAAAAAGTGGTTTTTCAACACTAACACATGTGCGAAAAGTGGTTTTTCAACACTAACACAAGTGCGAAAAGTAGTTTTTCAACACTATCACAAGTGCAAAAAGTGTTTTTTCCACACTAATACAAGTGCAAAAGTGGTTTCCTGCACCAACACAAGAGCCAAAAGTGGTTTTTCAAGACTAACACAAGTGCGAAAAGTTGTTTTTCAACACTAACACAAGTGCGAAAAGTGGTTTTTCCACACTAATACAAGTGCAAAAGTGGTTTCCTGCACCAACACAAGTGCGAAAAGTGGTTTTTCAACACTAACACAAGTGCGAAAAGTGGTTTTTCAACACTATCACAAGTGCAAAAAGTGGTTTTTCCACACTAATACAAGTGCAAAAGTGGTTTCCTGCACCAACACAAGTGCGAAAAGTGGTTTTTCAACACTAACACAAGTGCGAAAAGTGGTTTTTCAACACTAACACAAGTGCGAAAAGTGGTTTTACCACACTAATACAAGTGCAAAAGTGGTTTCCTGCACCAACACAAGTGCGAAAAGTAGTTTTCAACACTAACACAAATGCGAAAAGTGGTTTTTCAACACTATCACAAGTGCAAAAAGTGTTTTTTCAAGACTAACACAAGTGCGAAAAGTGGTTTTTCAACACTAACACAAGTGCGAAAAGTGGTTTTTCCACACTAATACAAGTGCAAAAGTGGTTTCCTGCACCAACACAAGTGCGAAAAGTAGTTTTCAACACTAACACAAGTGCGAAAAGTGGTTTTTCAACACTATCACAAGTGCAAAAAGTGTTTTTTCCACACTAATACGAGTGCAAAAGTGGTTTCCTGCACCAACACAAGTGCGAAAAGTGGTTTTTCAACACTAACACAAGTGCGAAAAGTGGTTTTTCAACACTATCACAAGTGCAAAAAGTGTTTTTTCCACACTAATACAAGTGCAAAAGTGGTTTCCTGCACTAACACAAGTGCGAAAAGTGGTTTTTCAACACTAACACAAGTGCGAAAAGTGGTTTTTCAACACTAATACAAGTGCAAAAGTGGTTTCCTGCACCTACACAAGTGCGAAATGTGGTTTTTCAACACTAACACAAGTGCGAAAAGTGGTTTTTCAGCACTAAGACAAGTGCGAAAAGTGTTTTTTCCAAACTAATACAAGTGCAAAAGTGGTTTCCTGCACCTACACAAGTGCGAAATGTGGTTTTTCAACACTAACACAAGTGCGAAAAGTGGTTTTTCAGCACTAACACAAGTGCGAAAAGTGTTTTTTCCACACTAATACAAGTGCAAAAGTGGTTTCCTGCACCTGCATAAGTGCGAAATGTGGTTTTTCAACACTAACACAAGTGCGAAAAGTTGTTTTTCAACACCAAAACAAGTGCGAAAAGTGGTTTTTCAACACTAACACAAGTGCGAAAATTGGTTTTTCCACACTCATACAAGTGCAAAAGTGGTTTCCTGCACCAACACAAGTGCGAAAAGTGGTTTTTCAACACTAACACAAGTGCGAAAAGTGGTTTTTCAACACTAACACAAGTGCGAAAAGTCGTTTTTCAACACTATCACAAGTGCAAAAAGTGTTTTTTCCACACTAATACAAGTGCAAAAGTGGTTTCCTGCACCAACACAAGAGCCAAAAGTGGTTTTTCAAGACTAACACAAGTGCGAAAAGTGGTTTTTCAACACTAACACAAGTGCGAAAAGTGGGTTTTCCACACTAATACAAGTGCAAAAGTGGTTTCCTGCACCAACACAAGTGCGAAAAGTGGTTTTTCAACACTAACACAAGTGCGAAAAGTGGTTTTTCAAAACTATCACAAGTGCAAAAAGTGTTTTTTCCACACTAATGCAAGTGCAAAATTGGTTTCCTGCACCAACACAAGTGCGAAAAGTGGTTTTTCAACACTAACACAAGTGCGAAAAGTGGTTTTTCAACACTAACACAAGTGCGAAAAGTGGTTTTTTCCACACTAATACAAGTGCAAAAGTGGTTTCCTGCACCAACACAAGTGCGAAAAGTGGTTTTTCAACACTAACACAAGTGCGAAAAGGGGTTTATCAACACTAACACAAGTGCGAAAAGTGGTTTTTCAACACTAACACAAGTGTGAAAAATGGTTTTTCCACACTAATACAAGTGCAAAAGTGGTTTCCTGGACCAACATAAGTGCGAAAAGTGGTTTTTCAACACTAACACAAGTGCGAAAAGTGGTTTTTCAACACTAACACAAGTGCGAAAAGTATTTTTTCTGCACTAATACAAGTGCAAAAGTGGTTTCCTGCACAAACACAAGGGCGAAAAGTGGTTTTTCAACACTAACACAAGTGCGAAATGGGGTTTTTCAACACTAACACAAGTGCGAAAAGTGGTTTTTCAACACTAACACAAGTACGAAAAGTGGTTTTTTTCCACACTAATGCAAGTGCAAAAGTGGTTTCCTGCACCAACACAAGTGTGAAAAGTGGTTTTTCAACACTAACACAAGTGCGAAAAGTGGTTTTTCAACACTATCACAAGTGCAAAGAGTGTTTTTTCCACACTAATACGAGTGCAAAAGTGGTTTCCTGCACCAACACAAGTGCGAAAAGTGGTTTTTCAACACTAACACAAGTGCGAAAAGTGGTTTTTCAACACTAATACAAGTGCGAAAAGTGGTTTTTCCACACTAATACAAGTGCAAAAGTGGTTTCCTGCACCAACACAAGTGCGAAAAGTGGTTTTTCAACACTAACACAAGTGCAAAAAGTGTTTTTTCCACACTACTACAAGTGCTAAAGTGGTTTCCTGGACCAACATAAGTGCGAAAAGTGGTTTTTCAACACTAACACAAGTGCGAAAAGTGGTTTTTCAACACTAACACAAGTGCGAAAAGTATTTTTTCCACACTAATACAAGTGCAAAAGTGGTTTCCTGCACCAACACAAGTGCGAAAAGTGGTTTTTCAACACTAACACAAGTGCGAAAAGTGTTTTTTCAACAATAACACAAGTGCGAAAAGTGTTTTTTCCACACTAATACAAGTGCAAAAGTGGTTTCCTGCACAAACACAAGTGCGAAAAGTGGTTTTTCAACACTAACACAAGTGTGAAAATTGGTTTTTCAACACTAACACAAGTGTGAAAAGTATTTTTTCCACACTAATACAAGTGCAAAAGTGGTTTCCTGCACCAACACAAGGGCGAAAAGTGGTTTTTCAACACTAACACAAGTGCGAAATGTGGTTTTTCAACACTAACACAAGTGCGAAAAGTGGTTTTTCAACACTAACACAAGTACGAAAAGTGGTTTTCCACACTAATACAAGTGCAAAAGTGGTTTCCTGCACCAACACAAGTGTGAAAAGTGGTTTTTCAACACTAACACAAGTGCGAAAAGTGGTTTTTCCACACTAATACAAGTGCAAAAGTGGTTTCCTGCACCAAAACAAGTGCGAAAAGTGGTTTTTCAACACTAACACAAGTGCGAAAAGTGGTTTTTCAACACTATCACAAGTGCAAAAAGTGTTTTTTCCACACTAATACAAGTGCAAAAGTGGTTTCCTGCACCAACACAAGTGCGAAAAGTGGTTTTTCAACACTAACACAAGTGCGAAAAGTGGTTTTTCAACACTAACACAAGTGCGAAAAGTGGTTTTTTCCACACTAATACAAGTGCAAAAGTGGTTTCCTGCACCAACACAAGTGCGAAAAGTGGTTTTTCAACACTAACACAAGTGCGAAAAGGGGTTTATCAACACTAACACAAGTGCGAAAAGTGGTTTTTCAACACTAACACAAGTGTGAAAAATGGTTTTTCCACACTAATACAAGTGCAAAAGTGGTTTCCTGGACCAACATAAGTGCGAAAAGTGGTTTTTCAACACTAACACAAGTGCGAAAAGTGGTTTTTCAACACTAACACAAGTGCGAAAAGTATTTTTTCCACACTAATACAAGTGCAAAAGTGGTTTCCTGCACAAACACAAGTGCGAAAAGTGGTTTTTCAACACTAACACAAGTGCGAAAAGTGGTTTTTCAACACTAACACAAGTGCGAAAAGTATTTTTTCCACACTAATACAAGTGCAAAAGTGGTTTCCTGCACCAACACAAGGGCGAAAAGTGGTTTTTCAACACTAACACAAGTGCGAAATGGGGTTTTTCAACACTAACACAAGTGCGAAAAGTGGTTTTTCAACACTAACACAAGTACGAAAAGTGGTTTTTTCCACACTAATGCAAGTGCAAAAGGGGTTCCTGCACCAACACAAGTGCGAAAAGTGGTTTTTCAACACTAACACAAGTGCGAAAAGTGGTTTTTCAACACTAATACAAGTGCGAAAAGTGGTTTTTCCACACTAATACAAGTGCAAAAGTGGTTTCCTGCACCAACACAAGTGCGAAAAGTGGTTTTTCAACACTAACACAAGTGCAAAAAGTGTTTTTTCCACACTAATACAAGTGCTAAAGTGGTTTCCTGGACCAACATAAGTGCGAAAAGTGGTTTTTCAACACTAACACATGTGCGAAAAGTGGTTTTTCAACACTAACACAAGTGCGAAAAGTATTTTTTCCACACTAATACAAGTGCAAAAGTGGTTTCCTGCACCAACACAAGTGCGAAAAGTGGTTTTTCAACACTAACACAAGTGCGAAAAGTGTTTTTTCAACAATAACACAAGTGCGAAAAGTGGTTTTTCAACACTAACACAAGTGCGAAAAGTGGTTTTTCAACACTAATACAAGTGCAAAAGTGGTTTCCTGCACCTACACAAGTGCGAAATGTGGTTTTTCAACACTAACACAAGTGCGAAAAGTGGTTTTTCAGCACTAACACAAGTGCGAAAAGTGTTTTTTCCAAACTAATACAAGTGCAAAAGTGGTTTCCTGCACCTACACAAGTGCGAAATGTGGTTTTTCAACACTAACACAAGTGCGAAAAGTGGTTTTTCCACACTAATACAAGTGCAAAAGTGGTTTCCTGCACCTGCATAAGTGCGAAATGTGGTTTTTCAACACTAACACAAGTGCGAAAAGTTGTTTTTCAACACCAAAACAAGTGCGAAAAGTGGTTTTTCAACACTAACACAAGTGCGAAAAGTGGTTTTTCCACACTCATACAAGTGCAAAAGTGGTTTCCCGCACCAAAACAAGTGCGAAAAGTGGTTTTTCAACACTAACACAAGTGCGAAAAGTGGTTTTTCAACACTATCACAAGTGCAATAAGTGTTTTTTCCACACTAATACAAGTGCAAAAGTGGTTTCCTGCACCAACACAAGTGCGAAAAGTGGTTTTTCAACACTAACACAAGTGCGAAAAGTGGTTTTTCAACACTAACACAAGTGCGAAAAGTGGTTTTTCAACACTATCACAAGTGCAAAAAGTGTTTTTTCCACACTAATACAAGTGCAAAAGTGGTTTCCTGCACCAACACAAGAGCCAAAAGTGGTTTTTCAAGACTAACACAAGTGCGAAAAGTGGTTTTTCAACACTAACACAAGTGCGAAAAGTGGGTTTTCCACACTAATACAAGTGCAAAAGTGGTTTCCTGCACCAACACAAGTGCGAAAAGTGGTTTTTCAACACTAACACAAGTGCGAAAAGTGGTTTTTCAAAACTATCACAAGTGCAAAAAGTGTTTTTTCCACACTAATGCAAGTGCAAAATTGGTTTCCTGCACCAACACAAGTGCGAAAAGTGGTTTTTCAACACTAACACAAATGCGAAAAGTGGTTTTTCAACACAAACGCAAGTGCGAAAAGTGGTTTTTTCCACACTAATACAAGTGCAAAAGTGGTTTCCTGCACCAACACAAGTGCGAAAAGTGGTTTTTCAACACTAACACAAGTGCGAAAAGGGGTTTATCAACACTAACACAAGTGCGAAAAGTGGTTTTTCAACACTAACACAAGTGTGAAAAATGGTTTTTCCACACTAATACAAGTGCAAAAGTGGTTTCCTGGACCAACATAAGTGCGAAAAGTGGTTTTTCAACACTAACACAAGTGCGAAAAGTGGTTTTTCAACACTAACACAAGTGCGAAAAGTATTTTTTCTGCACTAATACAAGTGCAAAAGTGGTTTCCTGCACAAACACAAGTGCGAAAAGTGGTTTTTCAACACTAACACAAGTGCGAAAAGTGGTTTTTCAACACTAACACAAGTGCGAAAAGTATTTTTTCCACACTAATACAAGTGCAAAAGTGGTTTCCTGCACCAACACAAGGGCGAAAAGTGGTTTTTCAACACTAACACAAGTGCGAAATGGGGTTTTTCAACACTAACACAAGTGCGAAAAGTGGTTTTTCAACACTAACACAAGTACGAAAAGTGGTTTTTTTCCACACTAATGCAAGTGCAAAAGTGGTTTCCTGCACCAACACAAGTGTGAAAAGTGGTTTTTCAACACTAACACAAGTGCGAAAAGTGGTTTTTCAACACTATCACAAGTGCAAAGAGTGTTTTTTCCACACTAATACGAGTGCAAAAGTGGTTTCCTGCACCAACACAAGTGCGAAAAGTGGTTTTTCAACACTAACACAAGTGCGAAAAGTGGTTTTTCAACACTAATACAAGTGCGAAAAGTGGTTTTTCCACACTAATACAAGTGCAAAAGTGGTTTCCTGCACCAACACAAGTGCGAAAAGTGGTTTTTCAACACTAACACAAGTGCAAAAAGTGTTTTTTCCACACTACTACAAGTGCTAAAGTGGTTTCCTGGACCAACATAAGTGCGAAAAGTGGTTTTTCAACACTAACACAAGTGCGAAAAGTGGTTTTTCAACACTAACACAAGTGCGAAAAGTATTTTTTCCACACTAATACAAGTGCAAAAGTGGTTTCCTGCACCAACACAAGTGCGAAAAGTGGTTTTTCAACACTAACACAAGTGCGAAAAGTGTTTTTTCAACAATAACACAAGTGCGAAAAGTGTTTTTTCCACACTAATACAAGTGCAAAAGTGGTTTCCTGCACAACACAAGTGCGAAAAGTGGTTTTTCAACACTAACACAAGTGTGAAAATTGGTTTTTCAACACTAACACAAGTGCGAAAAGTATTTTTTCCACACTAATACAAGTGCAAAAGTGGTTTCCTGCACCAACACAAGGGCGAAAAGTGGTTTTTCAACACTAACACAAGTGCGAAATGTGGTTTTTCAACACTAACACAAGTGCGAAAAGTGGTTTTTCAACACTAACACAAGTACGAAAAGTGGTTTTCCACACTAATACAAGTGCAAAAGTGGTTTCCTGCACCAACACAAGTGTGAAAAGTGGTTTTTCAACACTAACACAAGTGCGAAAAGTGGTTTTTCCACACTAATACAAGTGCAAAAGTGGTTTCCTGCACCAAAACAAGTGCGAAAAGTGGTTTTTCAACACTAACACAAGTGCGAAAAGTGGTTTTTCAACACTATCACAAGTGCAAAAAGTGTTTTTTCCACACTAATACAAGTGCAAAAGTGGTTTCCTGCACCAACACAAGTGCGAAAAGTGGTTTTTCAACACTAACACAAGTGCGAAAAGTGGTTTTTCAACACTAACACAAGTGTGAAAAGTGGTTTTTCAACACTATCACAAGTGCAAAAAGTGTTTTTTCAAAAAACTAATACAAGTGCAAAAGTGGTTTCCTGCACCAACACAAGTGCGAAAAGTGGTTTTTCAACACTAACACAAGTGCGAAAAGTGGTTTTTCAGCACTAACACAAGTGCGAAAAGTGGTTTTTCAACACTAAAACAAGTGCGGAAAGTGGTTTTTCAACACTAACGCAAGTGCGAAAAGTGGTTTTTCCACACTAATACAAGTGCAAAAGTGGTTTCCTGCACCAACACAAGTGCGAAAAGTGGTTTTTCACCACTAACACAAGTGCGAAAAGTGGTTTTTCAACACTATCACAAGTGCAAAAAGTGTTTTTTCCACACTAATACAAGTGGAAAAGTGGTTTTCCTGCACCAACACGTGCGAAAAGTGGTTTTTCAACACTAACACAAGTGCGAAAAGTGGTTTTTCAACACTAACACAAGTGCGAAAAGTGGTTTTTCAACACTATCACAAGTGCAAAAAGTGTTTTTTCCACACTAATACAAGTGCAAAAGTGGTTTCCTGCACCAACACAAGTGCGAAAAGTGGTTTTTCAACACTAACACAAGTGCGAAAAGTGGTTTTTCAACACTAACACAAGTGCGAAAAGTGGTTTTTCAACACTAATACAAGTGCAAAAGTGGTTTCCTGCACCTACACAAGTGCGAAATGTGGTTTTTCAACACTAACACAAGTGCGAAAAGTGGTTTTTCAGCACTAACACAAGTGTGAAAAGTGTTTTTTCCACACTAATACAAGTGCAAAAGTGGTTTCCTGCACCTACACAAGTGCGAAATGTGGTTTTTCAACACTAACACAAGTGCGAAAAGTGGTTTTTCAGCACTAACACAAGTGCGAAAAGTGTTTTTTCCACACTAATACAAATGCAAAAGTGGTTTCCTGCACCTACATAAGTGCGAAATGTGGTTTTTCAACACTAACACAAGTGCGAAAAGTTGTTTTTCAACACTAAAACAAGTGCGAAAAGTGGTTTTTCAACACTAACACAAGTGCGAAAAGTGGTTTTTCCACACTAATACAAGTGCAAAAGTGGTTTCCTGCACCAAAACAAGTGCGAAAAGTGGTTTTTCAACACTAACACAAGTGCGAAAAGTGGTTTTTCAACACTATCACAAGTGCAAAAAGTGTTTTTTCCACACTAATACAAGTGCAAAAGTGGTTTCCTGCACCAACACAAGTGCGAAAAGTGGTTTTTCAACACTAACACAAGTGCGAAAAGTGGTTTTTCAACACTAACACAAGTGCGAAAAGTGGTTTTTCAACACTATCACAAGTGCAAAAAGTGTTTTTTCCACACTAATACAAGTGCAAAAGTGGTTTCCTGCACCAATACAAGAGCCAAAAGTGGTTTTTCAAGACTAACACAAGTGCGAAAAGTGGTTTTTCAACAATAACACAAGTGCGAAAAGTGGTTTTTCCACACTAATACAAGTGCAAAAGTGGTTTCCTGCACCAACACAAGTGCGAAAAGTGGTTTTTCAACACTAACACAAGTGCGAAAAGTGGTTTTTCAACACTAACACAAGTGCGAAAAGTGGTTTTTCAACACTAACACAAGTGCGAAAAGTGGTTTTTCAGCACTAACACAAGTGCAAAAAGTGTTTTTTCCACACTAATACAAGTGTAAAAGTGGTTTCCTGCACCTACATAAGTGCGAAATGTGGTTTTTCAACACTAACACAAGTGCGAAAAGTGGTTTTTCAACACTAAAACAAGTGCGAAAAGTGGTTTTTCAACACTAACACAAGTGCGAAAAGTGGTTTTTCCACACTAATACAAGTGCAAAAGTGGTTTCCTGCACCAACACAAGTGCGAAAAGTGGTTTTTCAACACTAACACAAGTGCGAAAAGTGGTTTTTCAACACTATCACAAGTGCAAAAAGTGTTTTTTCCACACTAATACAAGTGCAAAAGTGGTTTCCTGCACCAACACAAGAGCCAAAAGTGGTTTTTCAAGACTAACACAAGTGCGAAAAGTGGTTTTTCAACAATAACACAAGTGCGAAAAGTGGTTTTTCCACACTAATACAAGTGCAAAAGTGGTTTCCTGCACCAACACAAGTGCGAAAAGTGGTTTTTCAACACTAACACAAGTGCGAAAAGTGGTTTTTCAAAACTATCACAAGTGCAAAAAGTGTTTTTTCCACACTATTGCAAGTGCAAAATTGGTTTCCTGCACCAACACAAGTGCGAAAAGTGGTTTTTCAACACTAACACAAGTGCGAAAAGTGGTTTTTCAACACTAACACAAGTGCGAAAAGTGGTTTTTTCCACACTAATACAAGTGCAAAAGTGGTTTCCTGCACCAACACAAGTGCGAAAAGTGGTTTTTCAACACTAACACAAGTGCGAAAAGGGGTTTATCAACACTAACACAAGTGCGAAAAGTGGTTTTTCAACACTAACACAAGTGTGAAAAATGGTTTTTCCACACTAATACAAGTGCAAAAGTGCTTTCCTGGACCAACATAAGTGCGAAAAGTGGTTTTTCAACACTAACACAAGTGCGAAAAGTGGTTTTTCAACACTAACACAAGTGCGAAAAGTGGTTTTTCAACACTAACACAAGTGCGAAAAGTGGTTTTTCAGCACTAACACAAGTGCGAAAAGTGTTTTTTCCACACTAATACAAGTGTAAAAGTGGTTTCCTGCACCTACATAAGTGCGAAATGTGGTTTTTCAACACTAACACAAGTGCGAAAAGTGGTTTTTCAACACTAAAACAAGTGCGAAAAGTGGTTTTTCAACACTAACACAAGTGCGAAAAGTGGTTTTTCCACACTAATACAAGTGCAAAAGTGGTTTCCTGCACCAACACAAGTGCGAAAAGTGGTTTTTCAACACTAACACAAGTGCGAAAAGTGGTTTTTCAACACTATCACAAGTGCAAAAAGTGTTTTTTCCACACTAATACAAGTGCAAAAGTGGTTTCCTGCACCAACACAAGTGCAAAAAGTGGTTTTTCAACACTAACACAAGTGCGAAAAGTGGTTTTTCAACACTAACACAAGTGCGAAAAGTAGTTTTTCAACACTATCACAAGTGCAAAAAGTGTTTTTTCCACACTAATACAAGTGCAAAAGTGGTTTCCTGCACCAACACAAGAGCCAAAAGTGGTTTTTCAAGACTAACACAAGTGCGAAAAGTTGTTTTTCAACACTAACACAAGTGCGAAAAGTGGTTTTTCCACACTAATACAAGTGCAAAACTGGTTTCCTGCACCAACACAAGTGCGAAAAGTGGTTTTTCAACACTAACCCAATTGCGAAAAGTGGTTTTTCCACACTAATACAAGTGCAAAAGTGGTTTCCTGCACCAACACAAGTGCGAAAAGTGGTTTTTCAACACTAACACAAGTGCGAAAAGTGGTTTTTCAACACTATCACAAGTGCAAAAAGTGGTTTTTCCACACTAATACAAGTGCAAAAGTGGTTTCCTGCACCAACACAAGTGCGAAAAGTGGTTTTTCAACACTAACACAAGTGCGAAAAGTGGTTTTTCAACACTAACACAAGTGCGAAAAGTGGTTTTACCACACTAATACAAGTGCAAAAGTGGTTTCCTGCACCAACACAAGTGCGAAAAGTAGTTTTCAACACTAACACAAATGCGAAAAGTGGTTTTTCAACACTATCACAAGTGCAAAAAGTGTTTTTTCAAGACTAACACAAGTGCGAAAAGTGGTTTTTCAACACTAACACAAGTGCGAAAAGTGGTTTTTCCACACTAATACAAGTGCAAAAGTGGTTTCCTGCACCAACACAAGTGCGAAAAGTAGTTTTCAACACTAACACAAGTGCGAAAAGTGGTTTTTCAACACTATCACAAGTGCAAAAAGTGTTTTTTCCACACTAATACGAGTGCAAAAGTGGTTTCCTGCACCAACACAAGTGCGAAAAGTGGTTTTTCAACACTAACACAAGTGCGAAAAGTGGTTTTTCAACACTAATACAAGTGCAAAAGTGGTTTCCTGCACCTACACAAGTGCGAAATGTGGTTTTTCAACACTAACACAAGTGCGAAAAGTGGTTTTTCAGCACTAACACAAGTGCGAAAAGTGTTTTTTCCAAACTAATACAAGTGCAAAAGTGGTTTCCTGCACCTACACAAGTGCGAAATGTGGTTTTTCAACACTAACACAAGTGCGAAAAGTGGTTTTTCAGCACTAACACAAGTGTGAAAAGTGTTTTTTCCACACTAATACAAGTGCAAAAGTGGTTTCCTGCACCTGCATAAGTGCGAAATGTGGTTTTTCAACACTAACACAAGTGCGAAAAGTTGTTTTTCAACACCAAAACAAGTGCGAAAAGTGGTTTTTCAACACTAACACAAGTGCGAAAAGTGGTTTTTCCACACTCATACAAGTGCAAAAGTGGTTTCCTGCACCAAAACAAGTGCGAAAAGTGGTTTTTCAACAATAACACAAGTGCGAAAAGTGGTTTTTCAACACTATCACAAGTGCAAAAAGTGTTTTTTCCACACTAATACAAGTGCAAAAGTGGTTTCCTGCACCAACACAAGTGCGAAAAGTGGTTTTTCAACACTAACACAAGTGCGAAAAGTGGTTTTTCAACACTAACACAAGTGCGAAAAGTGGTTTTTCAACACTATCACAAGTGCAAAAAGTGTTTTTTCCACACTAATACAAGTGCAAAAGTGGTTTCCTGCACCAACACAAGAGCCAAAAGTGGTTTTTCAAGACTAACACAAGTGCGAAAAGTGGTTTTTCAACACTAACACAAGTGCGAAAAGTGGGTTTTCCACACTAATACAAGTGCAAAAGTGGTTTCCTGCACCAACACAAGTGCGAAAAGTGGTTTTTCAACACTAACACAAGTGCGAAAAGTGGTTTTTCAAAACTATCACAAGTGCAAAAAGTGTTTTTTCCACACTAATGCAAGTGCAAAATTGGTTTCCTGCACCAACACAAGTGCGAAAAGTGGTTTTTCAACACTAACACAAGTGCGAAAAGTGGTTTTTCAACACTAACACAAGTGCGAAAAGTGGTTTTTTCCACACTAATACAAGTGCAAAAGTGGTTTCCTGCACCAACACAAGTGCGAAAAGTGGTTTTTCAACACTAACACAAGTGCGAAAAGGGGTTTATCAACACTAACACAAGTGCGAAAAGTGGTTTTTCAACACTAACACAAGTGTGAAAAATGGTTTTTCCACACTAATACAAGTGCAAAAGTGGTTTCCTGGACCAACATAAGTGCGAAAAGTGGTTTTCAACACTAACACAAGTGCGAAAAGTGGTTTTTCAACACTAACACAAGTGCGAAAAGTATTTTTTCTGCACTAATACAAGTGCAAAAGTGGTTTCCTGCACAAACACAAGTGCGAAAAGTGGTTTTTCAACACTAACACAAGTGCGAAAAGTGGTTTTTCAACACTAACACAAGTGCGAAAAGTATTTTTTCCACACTAATACAAGTGCAAAAGTGGTTTCCTGCACCAACACAAGGGCGAAAAGTGGTTTTTCAACACTAACACAAGTGCGAAATGGGGTTTTTCAACACTAACACAAGTGCGAAAAGTGGTTTTTCAACACTAACACAAGTACGAAAAGTGGTTTTTTTCCACACTAATGCAAGTGCAAAAGTGGTTTCCTGCACCAACACAAGTGTGAAAAGTGGTTTTTCAACACTATCACAAGTGCAAAGAGTGTTTTTTCCACACTAATACGAGTGCAAAAGTGGTTTCCTGCACCAACACAAGTGCGAAAAGTGGTTTTTCAACACTAACACAAGTGCGAAAAGTGGTTTTTCAACACTAATACAAGTGCGAAAAGTGGTTTTTCCACACTAATACAAGTGCAAAAGTGGTTTCCTGCACCAACACAAGTGCGAAAAGTGGTTTTTCAACACTAACACAAGTGCAAAAAGTGTTTTTTTCCACACTACTACAAGTGCTAAAGTGGTTTCCTGGACCAACATAAGTGCGAAAAGTGGTTTTTCAACACTAACACAAGTGCGAAAGAGTGGTTTTTCAACACTAACACAAGTGCGAAAAGTATTTTTTCCACACTAATACAAGTGCAAAAGTGGTTTCCTGCACCAACACAAGTGCGAAAAGTGGTTTTTCAACACTAACACAAGTGCGAAAAGTGTTTTTTCAACAATAACACAAGTGCGAAAAGTGTTTTTTCCACACTAATACAAGTGCAAAAGTGGTTTCCTGCACAAACACAAGTGCGAAAAGTGGTTTCTCAACACTAACACAAGTGTGAAAATTGGTTTTTCAACACTAACACAAGTGTGAAAAGTATTTTTTCCACACTAATACAAGTGCAAAAGTGGTTTCCTGCACCAACACAAGGGCGAAAAGTGGTTTTTCAACACTAACACAAGTGCGAAATGTGGTTTTTCAACACTAACACAAGTGCGAAAAGTGGTTTTTCAACACTAACACAAGTACGAAAAGTGGTTTTCCACACTAATACAAGTGCAAAAGTGGTTTCCTGCACCAACACAAGTGTGAAAAGTGGTTTTTCAACACTAACACAAGTGCGAAAAGTGGTTTTTCCACACTAATACAAGTGCAAAAGTGGTTTCCTGCACCAAAACAAGTGCGAAAAGTGGTTTTTCAACACTAACACAAGTGCGAAAAGTGGTTTTTCAACACTATCACAAGTGCAAAAAGTGTTTTTTCCACACTAATACAAGTGCAAAAGTGGTTTCCTGCACCAACACAAGTGCGAAAAGTGGTTTTTCAACACTAACACAAGTGCGAAAAGTGGTTTTTCAACACTAACACAAGTGTGAAAAGTGGTTTTTCAACACTAACACAAGTGCGAAAAGTATTTTTTCCACACTAATACAAGTGCAAAAGTGGTTTCCTGCACAAACACAAGTGCGAAAAGTGGTTTTTCAACACTAACACAAGTGCGAAAAGTGGTTTTTCAACACTAACACAAGTGCGAAAAGTATTTTTTCCACACTAATACAAGTGCAAAAGTGGTTTCCTGCACCAACACAAGGGCGAAAAGTGGTTTTTCAACACTAACACAAGTGCGAAATGGGGTTTTTCAACACTAACACAAGTGCGAAAAGTGGTTTTTCAACACTAACACAAGTACGAAAAGTGGTTTTTTCCACACTAATGCAACTGCAAAAGGGGTTCCTGCACCAACACAAGTGCGAAAAGTGGTTTTTCAACACTAACACAAGTGCGAAAAGTGGTTTTTCAACACTAATACAAGTGCGAAAAGTGGTTTTTCCACACTAATACAAGTGCAAAAGTGGTTTCCTGCACCAACACAAGTGCGAAAAGTGGTTTTTCAACACTAACACAAGTGCAAAAAGTGTTTTTTCCACACTAATACAAGTGCTAAAGTGGTTTCCTGGACCAACATAAGTGCGAAAAGTGGTTTTTCAACACTAACACATGTGCGAAAAGTGGTTTTTCAACACTAACACAAGTGCGAAAAGTATTTTTTCCACACTAATACAAGTGCAAAAGTGGTTTCCTGCACCAACACAAGTGCGAAAAGTGGTTTTTCAACACTAACACAAGTGCGAAAAGTGTTTTTTCAACAATAACACAAGTGCGAAAAGTGTTTTTTCCACACTAATACAAGTGCAAAAGTGGTTTCCTGCACAAACACAAGTGCGAAAAGTGGTTTTTCAACACTAACACAAGTGTGAAAAGTGGTTTTTCAACACTAACACAAGTGCGAAAAGTATTTTTTCCACACTAATACAAGTGCAAAAGTGGTTTCCTGCACCAACACAAGGGCGAAAAGTGGTTTTTCAACACTAACACAAGTGCGAAATGTGGTTTTTCAACACTAACACAAGTGCGAAAAGTGGTTTTTCAACACTAACACAAGTACGAAAAGTGGTTTTTCCACACTAATACAAGTGCAAAAGTGGTTTCCTGCACCAACTCAAGTGTGAAAAGTGGTTTTTCAACACTAACACAAGTGCGAAAAGTGGTTTTTCAACACTATCACAAGTGCAAAAAGTGTTTTTTCCACACTAATACAAGTGCAAAAGTGGTCTCCTGCACCAACAAAAGTGCGAAAAGTGGTTTTTCAACACTAACACAAGTGCGAAAAGTGGTTTTTCAACACTAACACAAGTGTGAAAAGTGTTTTTTCCAAACTAATACAAGTGCAAAAGTGGTTTCCTGCACCAACACAAGTGTGAAAAGTGGTTTTTCAACACTAACACAAGTGCGAAAAGTGGTTTTCAACACTAAAACAAGTGCGAAAAGTGGTTTTTCAACACTAACACAAGTGCGAAAAGTGGTTTTTCCACACTAATACAAGTGCAAAAGTGGTTTCCTGCACCAACACAAGTGCGAAAAGTGGTTTTTCACCACTAACACAAGTGCAAAAAGTGGTTTTTCAACACTATCACAAGTGCAAAAAGTGTTTTTTCCACACTAATACAAGTGGAAAAGTGGTTTTCCTGCACCAACACGTGCGAAAAGTGGTTTTTCAACACTAACACAAGTGCAAAAAGTGGTTTTTCAACACTAACACAAGTGCGAAAAGTGGTTTTTCAACACTATCACAAGTGCAAAAAGTGTTTTTTCCACACTAATACAAGTGCAAAAGTGGTTTCCTGCACCAACACAAGTGCGAAAAGTGGTTTTTCAACACTAAAACAAGTGCGAAAAGTGGTTTTTCAACACTATCACAAGTGCAAAAAGTGTTTTTTCCACACTAATACAAGTGCAAAAGTGGTTTCCTGCACCAACACAAGTGCGAAAAGTGGTTTTTCAACACTAACACAAGTGCGAAAAGTGGTTTTTCAACACTAACACAAGTGCGAAAAGTGGTTTTTCCACACTAATACAAGTGCAAAAGTGGTTTCCTGCACCAACACAAGTGCAAAAAGTGTTTTTTCCACACTAATACAAGTGCAAAAGTGGTTTCCTGCACCAACACAAGGGCGAAAAGTGGTTTTTCAACACTAACACAAGTGCGAAAAGTGTTTTTTCCACACTAATACAAGTGCAAAAGTGGTCTCCTGCACCAACAAAAGTGCGAAAAGTGGTTTTTCAACACTAACACAAGTGCGAAAAGTGGTTTTTCAACACTAACACAAGTGTGAAAAGTGTTTTTTCCAAACTAATACAAGTGCAAAAGTGGTTTCCTGCACCAACACAAGTGTGAAAAGTGGTTTTTCAACAATAACACAAGTGCGAAAAGTGGTTTTTCAACACTAACACAAGTGTGAAAAGTGTTTTTTCCAAACTAATACAAGTGCAAAAGTGGTTTCCTGCACCAACACAAGTGTGAAAAGTAGTTTTCAAAACTAACACAAGTGCGAAAAGTGGTTTTTCAACACTATCACAAGTGCAAAAAGTGTTTTTTCAAGACTAACACAAGTGCGAAAAGTGGTTTTTCAACACTAACACAAGTGCGAAAAGTGGTTTTTCAACAATATCACAAGTGCAAAAAGTGTTTTTTCCACACTAATACAAGTGCAAAAGTGGTCTCCTGCACCAACAAAAGTGCGAAAAGTGGTTTTTCAACACTAACACAAGTGTGAAAAGTGTTTTTTCCAAACTAATACAAGTGCAAAAGTGGTTTCCTGCACCAACACAAGTGTGAAAAGTGGTTTTTCAACACTAACACAAGTGCGAAAAGTGGTTTTCAACACTAACACAAGTGCGAAAAGTGTTTTTTCCACACTAATACAAGTGCAAAAGTGGTTTCCTGCACCTACACAAGTGCGAAATGTGGTTTTTCAACACTAACACAAGTGCGAAAAGTGGTTTTTCAACACTAAAACAAGTGCGGAAAGTGGTTTTTCAACACTAACACAAGTGCGAAAAGTGGTTTTTCCACACTAATACAAGTGCAAAAGTGGTTTCCTGCACCTGCACAAGTGCGAAATGTGGTTTTTCAACACTAACACAAGTGCGAAAAGTGGTTTTTCAACACTAAAACAAGTGCGAAAAGTGGTTTTTCCACACTAATACAAGTGCAAAAGTGGTTTCCTGCACCAACACAAGTGCGAAAAGTGGTTTTTCACCACTAACACAAGTGCGAAAAGTGGTTTTTCAACACTATCACAAGTGCAAAAAGTGTTTTTTCCACACTAATACAAGTGGAAAAGTGGTTTTCCTGCACCAACACGTGCGAAAAGTGGTTTTTCAACACTAACACAAGTGCAAAAAGTGGTTTTTCAACACCAACACAAGTGCGAAAAGTGGTTTTTCAACACTATCACAAGTGCAAAAAGTGTTTTTTCCACACTAATACAAGTGCAAAAGTGGTTTCCTGCACCAACACAAGTGCGAAAAGTGGTTTTTCAACACTAACACAAGTGCGAAAAGTGGTTTTTCAACACTATCACAAGTGCAAAAAGTGTTTTTTCCACACTAATACAAGTGCAAAAGTGGTTTCCTGCACCAACACAAGTGCGAAAAGTGGTTTTTCAACACTAACACAAGTGCGAAAAGTGGTTTTTCAACACTAACACAAGTGCGAAAAGTGGTTTTTCCACACTAATACAAGTGCAAAAGTGGTTTCCTGCACCAACACAAGTGCAAAAAGTGTTTTTTCCACACTAATACAAGTGCAAAAGTGGTTTCCTGCACCAACACAAGGGCGAAAAGTGGTTTTTCAACACTAAAACAAGTGCGAAAAGTGGTTTTTCAACACTAACACAAGTGCGAAAAGTGGTTTTACCACACTAATACAAGTGCAAAAGTGGTTTCCTGCACCAACACAAGTGCGAAAAGTGGTTTTTCAACACTAACACAAGTGCGAAAAGTGGTTTTTCAACACTATCACAAGTGCAAAAAGTGTTTTTTCCACACTAATACAAGTGCAAAAGTGGTTTCCTGCACCAACACAAGTGCGAAAAGTGGTTTTTCAACACTAACACAAGTGCGAAAAGTGGTTTTTCAAAACTATCACAAGTGCAAAAAGTGTTTTTTCCACACTAATGCAAGTGCAAAATTGGTTTCCTGCACCAACACAAGTGCGAAAAGTGGTTTTTCAACACTAACACAAGTGCGAAAAGTGGTTTTTCAACACTAACACAAGTGCGAAAAGTGGTTTTTTCCACACTAATACAAGTGCAAAAGTGGTTTCCTGCACCAACACAAGTGCGAAAAGTGGTTTTTCAACACTAACACAAGTGCGAAAAGGGGTTTATCAACACTAACACAAGTGCGAAAAGTGGTTTTTCAACACTTACACAAGTGTGAAAAATGGTTTTTCCACACTAATGCAAGTGCAAAAGTGGTTTCCTGGACCAACATAAGTGCGAAAAGTGGTTTTTCAACACTAACACAAGTGCGAAAAGTGGTTTTTCAACACTAACACAAGTGCGAAAAGTGGTTTTTCAACACTAACACAAGTGCGAAAAGTGGTTTTTCAGCACTAACACAAGTGCGAAAAGTGTTTTTTCCACACTAATACAAGTGTAAAAGTGGTTTCCTGCACCTACATAAGTGCGAAATGTGGTTTTTCAACACTAACACAAGTGCGAAAAGTGGTTTTTCAACACTAAAACAAGTGCGAAAAGTGGTTTTTCAACACTAACACAAGTGCGAAAAGTGGTTTTTCCACACTAATACAAGTGCAAAAGTGGTTTCCTGCACCAACACAAGTGCGAAAAGTGGTTTTTCAACACTAACACAAGTGCGAAAAGTGGTTTTTCAACACTATCACAAGTGCAAAAAGTGTTTTTTCCACACTAATACAAGTGCAAAAGTGGTTTCCTGCACCAACACAAGTGCAAAAAGTGTTTTTTCCACACTAATACAAGTGCAAAAGTGGTTTCCTGCACCAACACAAGAGCCAAAAGTGGTTTTTCAAGCCTAACACAAGTGCGAAAAGTTGTTTTTCAACACTAACACAAGTGCGAAAAGTGGTTTTTCCACACTAATACAAGTGCAAAAGTGGTTTCCTGCACCAACACAAGTGCGAAAAGTGGTTTTTCAACACTAACCCAATTGCGAAAAGTTGTTTTTCAACACTATCACAAGTGCAAAAAGTGGTTTTTCCACACTAATACAAGTGCAAAAGTGGTTTCCTGCACCAACACAAGTGCGAAAAGTAGTTTTCAACACGAACACAAGTGCGAAAAGTGGTTTTTCAACACTATCACAAGTGCAAAAAGTGTTTTTTCCACACTAATACGAGTGCAAAAGTGGTTTCCTGCACCAACACAAGTGCGAAAAGTGGTTTTTCAACACTAACACAAGTGCGAAAAGTGGTTTTTCAACACTATCACAAGTGCAAAAAGTGTTTTTTCCACACTAATACAAGTGCAAAAGTGGTTTCCTGCACTAACACAAGTGTGAAAAGTGGTTTTTCAACACTAACACAAGTGCGAAAAGTGGTTTTTCAACACTAATACAAGTGCAAAAGTGGTTTCCTGCACCTACACAAGTGCGAAATGTGGTTTTTCAACACTAACACAAGTGCGAAAAGTGGTTTTTCAGCACTAACACAAGTGCGAAAAGTGTTTTTTCCAAACTAATACAAGTGCAAAAGTGGTTTCCTGCACCTACACAAGTGCGAAATGTGGTTTTTCAACACTAACACAAGTGCGAAAAGTGGTTTTTCAGCACTAACACAAGTGCGAAAAGTGTTTTTTCCACACTAATACAAGTGCAAAAGTGGTTTCCTGCACCTGCATGAGTGCGAAATGTGGTTTTTCAACACTAACACAAGTGCGAAAAGTTGTTTTTCAACACTAAAACAAGTGCGAAAAGTGGTTTTTCAACACTAACACAAGTGCGAAAAGTGGTTTTCCACACTCATACAAGTGCAAAAGTGGTTTCCTGCACCAAAACAAGTGCGAAAAGTGGTTTTTCAACACTAACACAAGTGCGAAAAGTGGTTTTTCAACACTATCACAAGTGCAAAAAGTGTTTTTTCCACACTAATACAAGTGCAAAAGTGGTTTCCTGCACCAACACAAGTGCGAAAAGTGGTTTTTCAACACTAACACAAGTGCGAAAAGTGGTTTTTCAACACTAACACAAGTGCGAAAAGTGGTTTTTCAACACTATCACAAGTGCAAAAAGTGTTTTTTCCACACTAATACAAGTGCAAAAGTGGTTTCCTGCACCAACACAAGAGCCAAAAGTGGTTTTTCAAGACTAACACAAGTGCGAAAAGTGGTTTTTCAACACTAACACAAGTGCGAAAAATGGGTTTTCCACACTAATACAAGTGCAAAAGTGGTTTCCTGCACCAACACAAGTGCGAAAAGTGGTTTTTCAACACTAACACAAGTGCGAAAAGTGGTTTTTCAAAACTATCACAAGTGCAAAAAAGTGTTTTTTCCACACTAATGCAAGTGCAAAATTGGTTTCCTGCACCAACACAAGTGCGAAAAGTGGTTTTTCAACACTAACACAAGTGCGAAAAGTGGTTTTTCAACACTAACACAAGTGCGAAAAGTGGTTTTTTCCACACTAATACAAGTGCAAAAGTGGTTTCCTGCACCAACACAAGTGCGAAAAGTGGTTTTTCAACACTAACACAAGTGCGAAAAGGGGTTTATCAACACTAACACAAGTGCGAAAAGTGGTTTTTCAACACTAACACAAGTGTGAAAAATGGTTTTTCCACACTAATACAAGTGCAAAAGTGGTTTCCTGGACCAACATAAGTGCGAAAAGTGGTTTTTCAACACTAACACAAGTGCGAAAAGTGGTTTTTCAACACTAACACAAGTGCGAAAAGTATTTTTTTCTACACTAATACAAGTGCAAAAGTGGTTTCCTGCACAAACACAAGTGCGAAAAGTGGTTTTTCAACACTAACACAAGTGCGAAAAGTGGTTTTTCAACACTAACACAAGTGCGAAAAGTATTTTTTCCACACTAATACAAGTGCAAAAGTGGTCTCCTGCACCAACAAAAGTGCGAAAAGTGGTTTTTCAACACTAACACAAGTGCGAAAAGTGATTTTTCCACACTAATACAAGTGTAAAAGTGGTTTCCTGCACCTACATAAGTGCGAAATGTGGTTTTTCAACACTAACACAAGTGCGAAAAGTGGTTTTTCAACACTAAAACAAGTGCGAAAAGTGGTTTTTCAACACTAACACAAGTGCGAAAAGTGGTTTTTCCACACTAATACAAGTGCAAAAGTGGTTTCCTGCACCAACACAAGTGCGAAAATTGGTTTTTCAACACTAACACAAGTGCGAAAAGTGGTTTTTCAACACTATCACAAGTGCAAAAAGTGTTTTTTCCACACTAATACAAGTGCAAAAGTGGTTTCCTGCACCAACACAAGTGCGAAAAGTAGTTTTCAACACTAACACAAATGCGAAAAGTGGTTTTTCAACACTATCACAAGTGCAAAAAGTGTTTTTTCAAGACTAACACAAGTGCGAAAAGTGGTTTTTCAACACTAACACAAGTGCGAAAAGTGGTTTTTCCACACTAATACAAGTGCAAAAGTGGTTTCCTGCACCAACACAAGTGCGAAAAGTAGTTTTCAACACGAACACAAGTGCGAAAAGTGGTTTTTCAACACTATCACAAGTGCAAAAAGTGTTTTTTCCACACTAATACGAGTGCAAAAGTGGTTTCCTGCACCAACACAAGTGCGAAAAGTGGTTTTTCAACACTAACACAAGTGCGAAAAGTGGTTTTTCAACACTATCACAAGTGCAAAAAGTGTTTTTTCCACACTAATACAAGTGCAAAAGTGGTTTCCTGCACTAACACAAGTGTGAAAAGTGGTTTTTCAACACTAACACAAGTGCGAAAAGTGGTTTTTCAACACTAATACAAGTGCAAAAGTGGTTTCCTGCACCTACACAAGTGCGAAATGTGGTTTTTCAACACTAACACAAGTGCGAAAAGTGGTTTTTCAGCACTAACACAAGTGCGAAAAGTGTTTTTTCCAAACTAATACAAGTGCAAAAGTGGTTTCCTGCACCTACACAAGTGCGAAATGTGGTTTTTCAACACTAACACAAGTGCGAAAAGTGGTTTTTCAGCACTAACACAAGTGCGAAAAGTGTTTTTTCCACACTAATACAAGTGCAAAAGTGGTTTCCTGCACCTGCATAAGTGCGAAATGTGTTTTTCAACACTAACACAAGTGCGAAAAGTTGTTTTTCAACACTAAAACAAGTGCGAAAAGTGGTTTTTCAACACTAACACAAGTGCGAAAAGTGGTTTTTCCACACTCATACAAGTGCAAAAGTGGTTTCCTGCACCAAAACAAGTGCGAAAAGTGGTTTTTCAACACTAACACAAGTGCGAAAAGTGGTTTTTCAACACTATCACAAGTGCAAAAAGTGTTTTTTCCACACTAATACAAGTGCAAAAGTGGTTTCCTGCACCAACACAAGTGCGAAAAGTGGTTTTTCAACACTAACACAAGTGCGAAAAGTGGTTTTTCAACACTAACACAAGTGCGAAAAGTGGTTTTTCAACACTATCACAAGTGCAAAAAGTGTTTTTTCCACACTAATACAAGTGCAAAAGTGGTTTCCTGCACCAACACAAGAGCCAAAAGTGGTTTTTCAAGACTAACACAAGTGCGAAAAGTGGTTTTTCAACACTAACACAAGTGCGAAAAGTGGGTTTTCCACACTAATACAAGTGCAAAAGTGGTTTCCTGCACCAACACAAGTGCGAAAAGTGGTTTTTCAACACTAAAACAAGTGCGAAAAGTGGTTTTTCAACACTAACACAAGTGCGAAAAGTGGTTTTTCCACACTAATACAAGTGCAAAAGTGGTTTCCTGCACCAACACAAGTGCGAAAAGTGGTTTTTCAACACTATCACAAGTGCAAAAAGTGTTTTTTCC